>NC_018398.1:4297622-4365609 GCF_000208865.1 Neospora caninum Liverpool | reverse complement strand
GGGGGGGGGGGGGGGGGCGGAGGACTGGGTCTTCACTCAACTGACACACCGTAACACGGCTTTGCAGGCTTATCCAGTACAAGCACGACGCATAAGGCACCGGCGAACGATGTGACAAACCTGTCCGGTGCTGGTGAATTCTTCGTACAAGAGTTCATGGAGAACGGCAATAACATGTTTCTTCCTGGCTACGCAGGAAGTGTACAATGAAACTATCTCTCCCCGAGACCTATTGCCGGAGCCCGGGAAACAATGAATCTATGGCGCAGGCACAGCGCAACTCTGCCGCTTGATGCCAGTTCACTCCGAAAACACCGCGTGCGCCTGGCGTACAATGCACTTGTCAGTCCGTAGACAACGCAGTGTCTTCACCGTCGTGGGGCAACACGTAGAGCACGGGCGCCAAGGGTAAGCGAGGGAATCTCCGAGAAGAGACAGGAAAGAAGTCAGACGTGCTCCTTCCTAGGTAGTCAACGAAGAGCAAGAGACAGAAGCAAAGAGAGAACAGCAACGCATAGTTGCGTCGCGAAATCCTATTTGCAAAAAAGAAACAGCTTCAGAGTCGTTATCGTACCCTGTCACGTTCTCCGCACTGCACTTAGGCGACAAAGCTGCAGTCTTGGCATCCCATCTCCCCGGCAGGTTCATGTCTCCCCGTTCCGTTTGCCATGATACAGTGAGTCGGTTGATGTTCTCCCTCGTGGTATCACTTTGAACTGTCACACTGCTACGCCGATCAGTGGAGCCGACCGGGGAGCAACCACCCTCTTGCTCCATCTGGTGGGGAGTTGATACACCGCGTCTCCGTTCTCTTTTGGAGATTCCCTCTTAATCATTTGAACTGAAACCTTTAAAATACTGCGACGAAGCGTATTGCACTAACACGGGGACGAGAGCGACAGCGAGAGTGGGAGGGCGGACCAGCAGCAGGATGAACAATGCCCCAGCTAGGACGAGCAGAATCTCGAAAGTCGAGACGCTCCCAGATCACATAGCAATAAGGGTAAAAGATAAAAACTGTTGCCGTCTGCTTCCTCTTCAGCGAAATCTCGTGACGAGGTTTGTGTGGAGAGTTGCGCGGGATTCCCGCGCGATATAAAACAGGCGAAGACGAGGGGATGCATCCCTACGTTCCGGCAGCTACCTAAACGTTCCCTGTCTCCTTTCTCGAAGCTGGGAACTCATAAAAGAAACACTCATGCTTTGTCAAACATGTAACCTATAAACTCCAGAGAAACACGGGCACGCTGCAGACCGCCACTGAGAGCCACGCAGCTCCTCACAACCTTTCGCACAGACGCATGCGGAGTGCGACCCACAAGATGCCATCGGTACTGTCACACACACACGCACGGCATTCCTCTACACGTAGCGCGTACGCCGACGGTGTGCGCATCTCACCCTCCCTGCGCTTCGCTTCGGAAACAGCTCCGGGAGAACGCGTCGTTTCCGCGAAGACGGTAGGTAAGCAGATGCTCTGCTGTCCCCGTCCTCCATAAGCCCGCACACAAAACCTGTCTGTTCAGGAGACATCGAGGCTGTCCTGGTCTCCAGGTGTTCCTGCGAAAGTCTCTGGCTGCAGAAAGATTCCTGTTGCTTCGACTCGCGCTCGCATTGCGAAAGGCCACTGGTCACTGTCCGTCGCTTCATGGGCAAGACGCCGCACCGACAAGAGCACATCGCCTTGGACTTTCCTCACCTCTGTCCTCACGTCGCGCGCCCGAGCGCAGTCAGTCCTCGAGGCTGCCTGCCGTCTCTGGTTTCCCTGTCTTCGTCCCAGCCGAGCCTCCTCTGTGTCGCTCCTCGGCCCACTCGCATCTCCAAACCGCGGTTCTCCAGCTCTGCAGCCCTTCACGTGGCTCCGTCGCGACGGTCCATCCTGTGCGCTCGTCTTTGAACCCGAGCCTGTTTAGCGACTTCTCTGTTTCTCCGTCCTGCCGTGTTTGTCTTGTCGACCGTTCTCCAGGGCGAGGTCCCCAGCATCGCTCGTTCCGTCGAGACACAGATGGCTGCCGCTAACGCTGTGCGCATCTACCTTCTCGAGATCAGGAGGCTGAATGGCTAGAGACACGTACGGATGCGGGTTCTTCCGCCACAGACTGTACAGCCGGGCCAGCCAGAGGAGCTGGATGACAAGAATCATGATCATGACGATTTGCATGGAAAACGGATCGCCTTTGCTCAGCTGCACAGTGACGTGCTCGTACAGTGGACTGGCCAGCAGTCCGACGATGCCGCCCATCATTACCGACAGGCCGCACAGTTTCCCGAAGTCACTGGGCGAGAACGTGGTCTCCACGTAGACGAAAATCTGGCTAGAGAAAAAGCTCATATACAGCGTGAAGCAGACGACTGAGATACAGCCGCACACCACGGTGGCCGACAGCGAGAAACCGTACATGCAAAGACCAAACGAGTTCATAAGAAAGAGCACACGGCAGATGCCGACGGCGTCAGCCAACTTTCCTAGGAGGATGCAGGGGATGAAGGAGAATGGCAGAAGAATGGCGCGAATGTTGACAACCTGCTCACTGAAAACGCGACGAGCTGCCTGCTGGAAGTAGGACGCCGCCAATACGACGCCAATTTTGTACAGCACAATGAGGAGATATCTCTCTGACAGCAGTTGGTGGAAAAACGGCTCGAGGCGCGGCCCGCAGCACTGCGCGCATGCCGCTCGCCTGCCACCGTCCTTTGGGCTCCACTGCACAACCGTCTCCGGGTCCGCCTCGTTCACATGTTGGTCTGGGCTGTCGCTGTCCAGGTGGGCGGGTGCATCCGTTGTCGGCGACGCATCCTGTTCCACCCTCGTTTCGCTGACGAGCGAGGTTTCGGGCGCGACCGAACCGATCTTATCTGCGTTCTTCGCGGTACACGCGTGCGTGGGCCGCGTCTCCGGACCCGCGATCGCCGGGTTTTCTCCGGACCTAATCCCTCCGTCCTCGCCCGTTCGCTCTTGTTCCGATTTTGTTTCGAAACTTACACCGGCCTCCTGAACACCTGTGGACGCCTTCTCGCCATCTCGGAAGCCTCGACGGGGCATGAGGAAGCACGCCACAAACGCGCAAACGAGGGGACAGGCACACGCGTAGACGAGCGCCACGGACTGGAACGAAAACCCATAAGCATCGATGATGGCGTTGAGGACGACGGGCACTGCATAGCTGGTCGACACCGCCGACCCTAAAACCGTAATAACCAGCCCGCCGGCGCCTGGAAAGAGGCGCGTGATACAAAAGGTAGGCAGAAACGCGGTTTCACAACCCAGGGCAACCGTCGTGAAGCCGAGGTAGTAAAACAAGTCGCTTTTATAGGAGAAAGACAAACAGATCCAGCCGGAAAAATTGAAGACCTGGCCGACCATCGCCGTCCAGCGCGGCCCCGCGAAATCCAAGAGTGCACCGGCAAATGCGCACATGGTGCTGCAGATTGCCCACGTCATTGTGTACAGCCTTTGGACGGATGCGTCTTGTCTGTCGCAGATGTAAGGTTTGCCCTTCAAGGTGCGCTGGTCGTCGACATATTCCCCCGTCTCGGGGTCTTTATCACACAAATCTTGGAAGCCGTTGTTCCGGAAGATCAACGACGCAACGGATGGCCAGCCGTGGAAGAAGACGCCTGTGCACGTGATGTATAGGACGTAAATGACCAGAAGCACGTAACGGTTCACACCTAGGGGTGTTTTTTCGCGCGGGGGAGGCAAATCGCAGAAAGGCACGGCTCTTCGGATCCCGTGCAGGCATGCAGACCAGGAGCAGGCAACCCGCTTTCTTGAACTGTCGGCAGGATCAGGACCGGCAGGACCGAGTGAATGTGAAGGAGACATTTTTGCGTGTGGAAGAGAACGAGACGATGAACCCACGCTAGATGGTTGTCCAGCCGTCGCGGGCCCGATCTCCCCCAGGGACTCCATCGTTCAGCACGGAGGGCGACAACAGGAAAGATGCTGAAGACAGAGTATGGCAAAGGAGACCGCGCGAGAGACGCGCTGCAGCAGGTCGAGGGATGAGGAGGACAGAGGGGGAGGGAACCTAAAAACGAGGAGACAAACGTGGGAAAAGAGGAGCTCAGAAGAAGTTTGACACTAACAACCGAATTGGGGACCTGATGAAGGCGAACGGCGACTGGGACGATATCAGGTGCTCCTTGACTGCAGTCAGTCAAGAAGAGTTGGGCACGGAAAAAGAAACTCAAAACCGCAATACCACCAAGGGAGTTGACGCGCGGAACAGCTACGCCGGTCCAGCAGGGGAAGTATATATCAACTGGAAGACACGCAAGGGGGACATCAGTGCGGGTTCCCGTTTCTGCTCTTCTCAGATGCACAGGAAAGCAGAAGCTGACGACGCGGCCAATACTACAAACACAACCGGCACACGGCGACGAATGAACAAGCGGCAACGCCGAACTTTCTCACCTACGCGCATCTAAGAAAGCAGCCGGCCTCATAACGGCGAAGACTGCGTTTTCAGAAGTCCAGATTCCCGGTCGGGGTCTCGTGGACATTACTTCTATATACTTGAAATTGCAACTGGCTGCAACTTTCACGGTATATACACAAGCCACAGAGGAGACACGACACTCTACGAGGTCGCTTCTTTGCTCCAAATGGCGTTCTCGTCTCCGACCAAACCCAGAGAGAGGCAGATGGACCGACCCAGTGACATTCGGAACAGAAGGGACTGATACCCGGAAAACCGGAGAACGGCGACGGGGAAAAGCTCGCGAGCTTTCCTGCCGTGTGTAGGCGAGACGGGCCAGAAACAGCCAGGAAAACAAGCTGACGCGGTCGCAGAATAAACGAGGAAAAACCACACATTACAGGCGTGAACGTTCCTCCGTTTGAAATCCACATACGTCGAATACTTTCCTGATCCTTTCAACTCTTTTCCTTCACCCTGTTTCACATCCTCCCCCCCCCCGCCCCCCTTTGACAAAGGAGACCATGGAGGGGTTTCGACAAATGAAAACGGAAACGGCGACTAAACCGTATCCTCACAAAGCGCCCTGATAGACTACATCAGAAAATTCTCTTCCGCGAGAGAAGATGAACGTTCCTCCTGCCGTATCATGGTTCTAATAGAGAATGCGCTTCCTTTCTTCCGCAAAAACCAGGACAAATCCGAGGCGTTCTTCGCTCTGCCCCACTTCTGTCGTGATGATCGCCTGGCTCGCTCGTGCTACGACACAGCGGTGGTCAACCGGGCAGCGCAAGTGTCGGAGAAAAGATGACGTTTGACGCCACAGTATACAATAGGACATGCCGGCAAGTGACGATATTCCACTTTTTTTCCGTTGAGAAATTACGTGTCGAGAACTGTATCGGCCGGGCGCTTTCTCGCGTCTCGACAGCTGGCGCCGAGGCTGGGCCCCGAAAAGATCCGAAAAAAAGCCGGGGTTCTACTTTGGGGGAACCTTTTGAAGGGGAACGAAAGCCAAGGAAGACTTGAGCCTTGGAGGACGCAAGGGCAGTGAGAGTGTCCTAGAAAGTACGAAGAAGTAGGGAAACTGAAAATAGTGTGTGCCGGTGAAACTCTCTGACTCCAGCGATTTCCGCCGCCGCGCGTCATGCCGTGGCAATCCACCAAAGGGGCAAGGGACCCAGACATGCCATGGTAGGGAAGGTCACAGGAGGTTAGTGCACGGAGATACTTCTCGTGGAAGAGAACTTGAAGTAACAAAGATCATACGGAGTGTGAAAGGAAGAGAACTGAACAAAAAAAGCCTGAGGTACAGCTCTCCTGGGTCGCTCCTGCAACGATTGCGGCTACCGGAATGGCTGCGGTTTAGACGTAGGATCCTATCAACATGCTGGAATCTGACACGAAGGTCATGCTTTGGAACGCCTCCTCCTGGATCCATCTCTCAAAGCTTGTAAACATATTGCTTGAACGGCTTAAGCTGCTAGAGCCAACGTTTGCAGCTTGTTTCCCGTGAATCTCGAGAAATCACGGTAATCGATAACATCTACGGATTCCAATTGCCAGCGATCCCACGCGTTAGTTGGCAGGACCAGCAGAGTATGCAGACTTCAGAGTTCTCTGGGAACGAGCACGACTTGCGTGTCCACGTCACCGACACATAGAATGCCAGCAACTCTACAGCTTGTATTCTTTTTGCGACGGTCGACGCTTCCGAGACGAGTCTCTCGCTCCACTAGCATTGCTCGCAGACGGATGTATTTCCCTGGCAACTATGGAAGGGGGGAGTGTTCTACCGAGCAGCCCCTTTATATTCGTATCCCGATGTTCTCATCTATGAACCGTGTGTGGTTGGTGTCCAAGCAGCCTGTTACGTTCATTGCGACGCCACAGTGGAGCAAGCTCCCCGGAACGTGGAGAATACTGCCCGTTCGCTGAGGCTCGTTTCGCACTCCTGCTTCTGCGGCCGGATCAGCGGATAAACTTCTGCTCTACACAAATGATCCACTCCACCACTGAGATCCTTTGCAGTAGGCAGGTCGCGCCACTCTTCGCCAAGTTCAAAATGGCACCGATTTACACCGGTTGACATGTCACCCAGTGCACCAGGTTGGCGTTATCCCGGCAAGCGGGAATGCGTGTCTTCAGAAGCATACGTCGCGCCTTGCCTTCTCTTGTCTTTTGTTTCGAATGCGTGAATCCACAATCAGGTCAGAACCTCGTCACTTTAATGGAACGACTCTGTCTCCCACAATTCCCAGGTGGAGCTCGATATTTTTCTTTCCGTGTGCACGGTCATCCGAATCCGAAATACGACACTATTTCCTGGGTGTTTTTTCCATACGCGAAAATGTATGTGACACGATACAGGTTTTCAACCACCACAGGAGGCAAGACCCAGGGATGTGACACTGCGAACAGCAGCCGTTCTTGTCCGACGGCCACCTAAGGATAGCAATAGCCTGCCATAATTCGCCGGCAAATATGCGTGTTTGAGTGCGTTGAAGCTTTACTGGGTGGACTAACGTGTCTTCTTTCATCGCAGTGCGATGAGCAAGAAAGACAGGTAATATATTTACGAATATGGCCATGTTGGTGAGTGTAATGCACCAGATATTAATCAGGACAAACGCACAGATGCAAGAAAGAGTTGTAAAATTCATCGCGCGCACTCATTTCTTTGTTGCCGAGTTCATCAAACGGCAAAATGCTAATTGCAAAGCTGCCTTGTAGCATTAAAGGTCCGAATTCAACAGGAAGAAAAACCCACTGCTTGCAAAATCTGTGTTTGTGCACGTGAGCACGCTGACTCTGAGTACATGGGGGTGCATGGATGTGTGCTTTGATAATGTACTTGACAGGAAAAGCACAATTATTCACGGACATTGCCTGGTGAACTGTTATTTCTGGGTTTAAGCGGGGTGTCGCGACCCCACCCTGTACGGCGTTCTGCTGAGGAGCCGAACTCTTTGTGCCTCCACCTTACGGAGTTCCACAAAGAATCAAACATAAACAACAGTAGTTTTTCAGGAACCCTGAGGAATCCTGACTGTAGCTACGTTCAAATATACACAAAACTAATGCACTCGGACGATGAGGTATGCTGCGGGCGACGGTGACCGGGACTGGGAGTTCATCGGTATAGTTGACGAAAATCTTGGATATAATCGAAAGGCATTTGTCAGACCGACGCGTCTGTAGGCGTTTCCTGACCGGATGAAAGTTGCGTCGCGTATCCCGAAACCTTTGCCGACAGTCCAGGAACCACAGATCATCGCTAGCTCGGCCCTCTGTTCGTCAAGAAAAAGCATCGGAGTTGATACAGAGTTATCATACTACTGAACAGCCCCCTTTTACTTTGGAAAGTCGTTTCCGCATAGCAGAAAGGGGGTTCTTAGGTTCCTCTGCCCGCAGGTTTACTCACGTAGTTCCTCGGCGATTTTTATCAACTGCCCTGTCGAAGGGCGGTGCTGGAAATCAACAGGGGGGCGGTCTACCTGCAATAGCTGCACCCGCATGCGGGTCTTCCCATCAGACAAAATGTGCCATATACCGGATTCTCGCGGATTTAAGGAGGAAAAAAAGGTCCAGAGTGTTACAACCGTTTTCGCTAGGTCCTACGGCGATCCGACTCCCCAGCCGAAGGAGGAATCGTGAACAGTTGCACCGTTTCACCCCCCCAGAAGAATATCCAGAACTTAAACATGCAAGAACTCTTGTGGGGAGAGAATGGAGAACGTTCTAGAAGTTCACTGGCTTACAGTCACACCTGCTGCTAGGGTGCCTAGACGGATGAAGCGCTGTTTAACCACGGCTCGCGTAGGACAGAGGCGACTTCACGGCTTGCCGCAACATCCGCCCCACTTGTGTGTCCTTGCTTGCCTTTAAGTAAACAGACTGACCGTCGATCTCAAGAATGGTAATTCTTTTATCTCGCCTTGGGCCGCTGCGTTCATTTCCACTCTGTACCTTTGCTCTGCATCGACAGACAGCGGCGTACCACCATGCTTCTCAAGTATCACGGGGGCCCAACTGCGTTGACTTGGCGGTCGCTCCCATGGCAACCGACTCGTTTCACTCGAAGCTGTGATGGCATGTGCTGATGGAGCCCATTGTTGACGAATGAAAGTTTATTCGGTCCTTGCTATCTGGCGCTGGTCTCCAACATTGCAAGGGAACCCTCATCCACGACGAATCTAGCCCGCGTTGCTTTTCGCTGTTTCCGCCGCGTCGCATGTGACCTGTGTCTTCTACCTGTGCGGTGTGGGCTATTACATGAACGGCAAAAACTGTCTTTTTACGATCTTTTCAGTTTGATCCCGGCAAAATACAGTATCTAGATCTCCTCGATGTACCGGCCGTGGCCAGGCGTGAGTACCATTCAAAGAACCTTTTGACTTGCCGTGCGATTCGCCCCTGTCACTGTTCCCACAGGACAGGGCAAGATATTGAGCCTTGCTCACTGGCTATTCTAACCGGGGGGTGCTCACGGCAAGAATTGTTCTGTTTCGTCTCTTCTTCTTCCTCATTCTTTCCGTGGTGTTTTCCTCCAGAGGTGCTTTATTAATACTCGCTTCCAACGGTATATGGAAATTAAACCGCGGCGCGGCCGGCAGGCCGTCGTTCTCGGGTCCAGCAGATTCGAGCGCCATCGTGTGTCTTGCACCGCCAGCGGAGAAACCGCCCCGTGTCGCAAATGCTTTTGCCGCGCTAACGATGGCTCATATGGCCTTCGCCATCTGGCCGACTCTGCTGTTTTTTGGGCTCATCAGCGCCACAGGTAGCTTCGTCGAGGACCAGTCGGGACTCGCGGGAGGCAGCGCCGTTGTTGAGTCGAGCCTCCAGTCCGTCTCGTTCGACCGCGCCGGAAAACAGCACTCTGGTGGCTCTGTGTTGCAAGGCAATCCGTCGGATGCTGGCGCTCTCTCCAGCAATGGATTATCGTCGCGCGCTCGTGCTTCCTCTGTGGCGGTAAGTCAGTCCAAGGTTCCGTACTGACAGTATTGCCTTCAAGTCGGCTGCTTCCACATCCCTGCAGGCTGCTCAGTCTTACCACAGAAGGGGGGGGGGGGGGTCAGAGGGACGTCCCTTTACAACGTCTCGTTCACTGCTGTTACCTCGTTTCTACCTGGTACGGAGCTGTTTCAGTGTCGTTCCCTGATCGCATCTTACTGCAGTCTCTTCTTGCGCGATGCATGCATCGTCGTTGCGCGATTTGACCCTCCACCAAAATGACACGATCACGTCACGATGAACCCAAGGAGTGTCGCCACGTTAAGTGTAGAGGAAGCACGCTAGTCTCTTGTAGCTTGTTGCAGCGTCATGTGATGAATTCTTGCCACCGCCCTGTCGCGGAGCAGCCAACCGCCGTACAGGGCTCGGACCACTTTAGGAACGTAACTTAGACCATCCAATTTATGCATGCTTCTGTGCACCAACCTTTGCACGTTTGCTCATGTGGGTCATTTGAACGGATTTATGGAGCTGCCAGCGCTCATCTGGTACATGGGAGGGATGCGGTCGTTGTTGGAGCACGACTGAGCTCCTCCCAGAAGACTTTTTTTGCCACTCACGCAAAAGCGGTGTCCTCACCAGAGTAGATGTTTCCCCAAGGAATGACGGTAAGAAAGAGATCCTATCGCCCTTTGAATGCATGTGAAACGCGCATGGTTGGGCGGCTGGCCTCACACGCGGGCAGGATCACCCTAGTGTGTTGGTGACCAGGCACACCGGAGTCTCCAATTCTTTTCTCTCTGCTGCGGTCAGCGCGACCCTCACACAGGGAGCAGCCTTCTGCTATTGACGCAAGAGCCGAACGGGCTCTCCGCGCCGACGGTTGATAACGGTGAGGCTTTATCTCGGTCGTCGGCGAGGCTCAAACTGCTGTAGAGCATTTGACGCCCAGATAGCTGGCCATCTCGACTTCTGTATGGTGGAGGCGTCGCCGAATTCGCCACTAGGCGCTGTGAATGCGGAGACCTAGCGCCGCTCCTGGACCGAGGCTGAGCATCTGCGTGTGACCGAGGAAAGATCCAGGCAATTAGGTTTGACAAGACTCTGTGCACAAGTCTGTCTAACCGGTGGACGCCGGCCGTTGCTGAAGCACCTACGGTTCTCTCTCCTATGGTGCTTGCAGCGCGTCAGTCGAGGTCTCTCAAAGACATTCGACGTTCGTCCTCTTCGAGCAGGGGTGAGTGGTAGTTTGAGGAACAACCCGCAGGCACAGCGGAAGAATTGAAACGAGGCACAGACATATTCAGCCGTTCGAACTCCATTGCAGAGTTGGCAACAAGCGCCTTCGCCTTCGTGAACGAGGTGCTTTGCCAAGTACCTGAAGTTCTATCGTGGAAGGCTATGCCCATCATCCGTCGGCCAGATGTGTTGCTCCCGCGGTTTTCGAAATTGGATCCTGGGCTATTGATGGAATGGTGTCGGGACCTTGACAGTGGCCTGGGCGACGTTGCGTTTGCGGATCGTTGCATCTGTGCGCAGTGCTCGTGTCCTGGTTGTTCGGTACGCTGCAGCGGAGGCGCGAAGCTCGCCCGCTACGATATTGGCTCTGTCTCCTGGTGAGCTGCGCTGTCTATTGAAAAAAATCCTTTACCACAATCTGGTCGCACAGGCGCATTTCCGTCGCCCACTTCTG
The DNA here is from genome assembly GCF_000208865.1 of Neospora caninum Liverpool. Taxonomy (NCBI): domain Eukaryota; phylum Apicomplexa; class Conoidasida; order Eucoccidiorida; family Sarcocystidae; genus Neospora; species Neospora caninum. The sequence goes on along the minus strand of NC_018398.1, from coordinate 4,354,542 downwards.
TGCCGATGCGCGCATGCATTACCAGTCCAAAGAGCACGATTTAGTTAACTGACCTGACAATCTCGCTGCGTGCTTCTCAACCGATATGCTCACAGCGCGACTGGGCGAGCAGGCGGTTCTACTGTTAGCATCTTCCTCGAAAGAACTCGCGTCGATGGCCAAAGCGCGTTTATGGATGATGCACGGATACACAACCTTCACATTGCCGCGTGCCTCCGTCTGCACAGAAACCGTTCTTAACTTCACGGCTTCTTTTTCCATTGCGTTGAAGTGCTAACACCCGCGCCAGAAACTCGTGTACTTTCTCGCGTGTTGTTTTTCTGTGATGCACGCGTCGGCCATGCTTGCAGCTGCTTTCCTTGAGAAGTCTCTCTTCCGTAAGCCAGTCCACGACAGCGGCGGAATCCTGCTCCTTGCTGAAACGGGACGCAAGCAGAATGTGGGGGAACGACACGCAGAACTGCCGCCAAGTCCAACTTGCCGCACGTGTGGGGTCTCCGCGGCAGGAGTCGCTGGGTCACGCTTCGCTGGAGATTCTCGCCTCCACTGATAACACGACGGCGCTGTCTCTTGTAGTGGGCCACCCCCTCAATGCGTTGTCGGTGAAGGTCGCATCGTTTCATGGAATAAGGCTGCCGATTGAGGCGTCGACAGAGGCTTTCATTGCACATCCCCTGGGGTAGTGTGAACTCTACAGCCGATATATCTCAGCGAAAGCGGTAGGATCTGCTTCTAGGGACGTAGCTGCAGTAGACTCATGCCGTGTTTCTGAGCAGCGACTTCGTGCATGTTCGATGTCATCGCTCCGTCGTGCATTCGCATCTCTATATAGTCGCATTAGTCTCAATCCGATTCGAGACTCCTCGATTTCTGTTCTCGAAGGACTGCGATGAATGAGTCAACGCTCCTGTCTGCTAAGCGTGCTTGCAGGCTGGCTCTTCAGACGCAAGAAAAAGGAAAGTAAGTTGCTATCCCCCAACCGGACAAAGCAGTTAATGTCCCAAATCTGAGTAGACAATTCGCGCTTTCTGTTCTCGCTGCGTTACCTTGTGTATGTGACTGTATTAAAGATCGCACTGAACGAGTCTTGACGACACCCAAACGTCTTTTTCGACATGCGCCCAAGACTTACGTCCAAGCTGAAGGATTTGCCACAGTTGCTGACCGGCTGAGGTCTCCGTGTCGTAACGTGGCAGACAAAGCGCCAGCGGTCTACTTTCAGCACTCACGCGAGATCGCGCAGGCCCCAGCCCTGGACAGCAGGCTTTAAAATGGCCGACAGTGACGCTCGCTTTGTGGCCTGCAATTTAGTCCTATTGTCGAAGCGTTTTGGTTATGCATGGTACACATGTTACTCTCACTTTTCCGGTTTCCGCTGTGCTACGATGTGTGTGCTTCAACACGGCGCGCTGCCGCAATACAGGGAAGATAAAGGCGAAGAAGAGGAAAAAACAAAAGACGAAGAAGAAGAAGAAGACGAAGAAGGAGAAGAAGAAGAAAACTAAAAAAAGTGAGCGATTTTCAGTGCGGGGCAAAGCTGGGTGTGCCGTGCGTCTTGACAGCAAAACTCTACGGAAGGCTAACAATATCGCTCGCTTTTTGGCTTGCAGTTTATTCACAATGTCGAGGCATTCCGGTTGTGGAGGATATACACAGGGTATTTGCCTGTAGTTGCCACCGTCCTTTGGATGACGTGTGTTCTGCATCCTGCTGCCTTGTTTGGACTGCAGAAAAAAAAGACGAAAGCGCCGCAGGCGAAGGTGAGTCTCTCCCAGTACTTCAACGGAGGCTTGCCATGTGTCTCGACGATACATTCGCGTATGTAAACCTCTTTTCACGCTTCCCACCCTCAACTAGCCACACTTTTCCAAAGTTGAATGCGCTGGAAAAGGACTAGGTAAATGATGTGTCACTGGCCGTAATGGCACCACATCGCGTGCGCACCGTATCTTTCGGACGAGCCCCCAATGCGGATGCTGTATATCTGCATGCGTTGGTAGGGAAACTGGTGTTAGGATCCGTCAGATGGTGCACAGCACGAACCGTAACAGACAATATGAGCCTGAGGAGCCAGCTTCCCCAACCTGCACTCTGCTCAGCAACCGCAGTCCGAGGATTCGACACAGGATGGCAAACCAGTGTATTTCTTAGCCACATTTGCCCATGCTGCACTGTCACGTCACGTGACGCTGTCGCGATGTCTCGCTGTGATGCCCTTGCATATAAAACAGAGGCCTCCGACGACGACTCCAAAAGTGAGCCTCTGTCCAGAGCAACCCACTCGAAGCGGGTTCATAGACTGATACACGGGATTTGGTATAGCGAGGCCGGTTCCTACCGCTGAACCCTACAAAGATGCCGTAGTAGTCGGGCGCATGTGGACCAAAATGTTCCGCTCACCTCAGTCGCCGAGTTTGCGTTCACGCGCGGTGGCTTCGGGCACTCCACGGCTGGCGATGGCGTGCGCCTTCTCATGAGTCTACATGAAGCGGGGGGGGGGGGGGGGGGGGATGGACATACCGACACACTGAGCCACCACACCCACTGACGCCTGGCGCCGAGGAAGATACGGAATCCCTGTGAACGCAGTCTGGGTTGGAGCTCTGCATCGTAGACGCAAGGGGAGTGCATATAATCGGGAGGTCGTCGTGGATTGCTGACTACACGCCGTTAGACGCGCACGTTTACGTGATCGAGGGGGAGGGTAGCGATTGCTGGTTGGGGGCGTTGTGTGGACTGTTGGGTTATCATAAGCACAGAACCAATCCTTTGTGGTGTGTGTACAGAACGGAAGTCGCGCAAAAAGAAGAAAAGTGAGTCACACACAATGAGTTAGAGCAGCGACGTATGCAGCAGAGTGGGATATCTAGCGCACGTTTGTAGAGGACGTTTGTTGATGTTGCGCCGTAGACCGGAGACGAAAGTGTTTTTGGGGAGGTCGTCGGGGAGCGCTGCCTACGCTCGAGGCATGTACATCTGGTTGATCGAGGAGACTCGTGGTCATCGCCGGTCGGTGGTATTGTGTGGATTTGTGGTGTGTGTACAGAGAAGGCGAAGGACAGAGAAACACAAGGTGAGGCAGAGTCAGTGATGGTTCTCAGCGACGTATGTAACAGATTCAGCATACGGGCTATCTAGTACGTGTGGGTGGAGGCGACGGTCTCGTCGGGCAGGCTAGACGGGAGCTGGAATTGAATTTAAAACAGTCGTCCATGGACGTCTTCCAAACTAGTGCGAGACGTCGCCGTATGGTGGATCGAGGTGTAGTGTGTCGATGGCAATTTGGTGCCCCGTTGTGTTGACTTGCGCTGTGTGTACAGGACACAATGACGACGACGATATGGACGGTGAGGCGCATTGAGTGATTCCCCTCGGTGACGCATCTACCAGAGCGTGGTACCGTATCCAAGTGTGCTCAGGCTAGTTTTGAGTCGTGCATCCTAGACGCAAGAGAAATTCGTTTTGGGGAGTTCGTCATGGAATGCTAGCCACAGGGCGTCAGATGTCCCCTATCTAAAAGGTTGATTCAGGCGGCATGCGGTTATGGTTGGTTTTTAGGCATCGTGTGGATTTGTGGTGTGCGTACAGAACGGCCACTGCGCCGAAGGACGAGACGTGAGACACACTCAATGATATGGAGCAGCGACCTATGTCGCACAGGGGGTATCTAGCACGTGGGTGGAGGGACCAGTCGAGGGACGTCTTGCAAAGGTTGCGAGACGTCGCCGTATGGTGGATCGAGGTGTAGTGTGTCGATGGCAATTTGGTGCCCCGTTGTGTTGACTTGCGCTGTGTGTACAGGACACATTGACGACGACGATATGGACGGTGAGGCGCATTGAGTGATTCCCCGCGGTGACGCATCTACCAGAGCGTGGTACCGTATCCGAGTGTGCTCAGGCTAGTTTTGAGTCGTGCATTCTAGACGCAAGAGAAATTCGTTTTGGGGAGTTCGTCATGGAATGCTAGCCACAGGGCGTCAGACGTCCCCTATCTAAAAGGTTGATTCAGGCGGCATGCGGTTATGTTGGTTTTTGGACATTGCGTGGATTTGTGGTGTGCGTACAGAACGGCCGCTGCGCCGAAGGACGAGACGTGAGACGCACTCGATGCTATGGAGCAGCGACCTATGTCGCACAGGGGGTATCTAGCGCATGTGGGTGGAGGCAGCGGTCTCGTCGGGCAAGCTAGACGGAAGCTGGCATTGAATTTAAAACAGTCGTCCATGGACGTCTTCCAAACTAGTGCGAGACGTCGCCGTATGGTGGATCGAGGTGTAGTGTGTCGATGGCAATTTGGTGCCCCGTTGTGTTGACTTGCGCTGTGTGTACAGGACACATTGACGACGACGATATGGACGGTGAGGCGCATTGAGTGATTCCCCGCGGTGACGCATCTACCAGAGCGTGGTACCGTATCCGAGTGTGCTCAGGCTAGTTTTGAGTCGTGCATCCTAGACGCAAGAGAAATTCGTTTTGGGGAGTTTGTCATGGAATGCTAGCCACAGGGCGTCAGATGTCCCCTATCTAAAAGGTTGATTCAGGCGGCATGCGGTTATGGTTGGTTTTTAGGCATCGTGTGGATTTGTGGTATGCGCACAGAACGGCCGCTGCGCCGAAGGACGAGACGTGAGACGCACTCAATGATATGGAGCAGCGACCTATGTCGCACAGGGGGTATCTAGCGCGTGTGGATGGAGGTATCAGTCGAGGGACGTCTTCCAAACTAGTGCGAGACGTCGCCTTATGGTGGATCGAGGTGTAGTGTGTCGATGTTGGTTTTTGGGCATTGTGTGGATTTGTGGTGTGCGTACAGAACGGCCGCTGCGCCAAGGGACGAGACGTGAGACACACTCAATGATATGGAGCAGCGACCTATGTCGCACAGGGGGTATCTAGCGCGTGTGGGTGGAGGCAACGGTCTCGTCGGGCAAGCTAGACGGAAGCTGGAATTGAATTTAAAACAGTCGTCCATAGACGTCTTCCAAACTAGTGCGAGACGTCGCCGTATGGTGGATCGAGGTGTAGTGTGTCGATGGCAATTTGGTGCCCCGTTGTGTTGACTTGCGCTGTGTGTACAGGACACATTGACGACGACGATATGGACGGTGAGGCGCATTGAGTGATTCCCCTCGGTGACGCATCTACCAGAGCGTGGTACCGTATCCGAGTGTGCTCAGGCTAGTTTTGAGTCGTGCATCCTAGACGCAAGAGAAATTCGTTTTGGGGAGTTCGTCATGGAATGCTAGCCACAGGGCGTCAGATGTCCCCTATCTAAAAGGTTGATTCAGGCGGCATGCGGCTATGGTTGGTTTTTAGGCATCGTGTGGACTTGTGGTGTGCGTACAGAACGGCCACTGCGCCGAAGGACGAGTCGTGAGACACACTCAATGATATGGAGCAGCGACCTATGTCGCACAGGGGGTATCTAGCACATGGGTGGAGGTACCAGTCGAGGGACGTCTTCCAAACTAGTGCGAGACGTCGCCGTATGGTGGATCGAGGTGTAGTGTGTCGATGGCAATTTGGTGCCCCGTTGTGTTGACTTGCGCTGTGTGTACAGGACACATTGACGACGACGATATGGACGGTGAGGCGCATTGAGTGATTCCCCTCGGTGACGCATCTACCAGAGCGTGATACCGTATCCGAGTGTGCTCAGGCTAGTTTTGAGTCGTGCATCCTAGACGCAAGAGAAATTCGTTTTGGGGAGTTCGTCATGGAATGCTAGCCACAGGGCGTCAGATGTCCCCTATCTAAAAGGTTGATCAAGGCGGCATGCGGTTATGGTTGGTTTTTAGGCATCGTGTGGATTTGTGGTGTGCGTACAGAACGGCCGCTGCGCCGAAGGACGAGACGTGAGACGCACTCGATGATATGGAGCAGCGACCTATGTCGCACAGGGGGTATCTAGCACGTGGGTGGAGGGACCAGTCGAGGGACGTCTTGCAAAGGTTGCGAGACGTCGCCGTATGGTGGATCGAGGTGTAGTGTGTCGATGGCAATTTGGTGCCCCGTTGTGTTGACTTGCGCTGTGTGTACAGGACACATTGACGACGACGATATGGACGGTGAGGCGCATTGAGTGATTCCCCGCGGTGACGCATCTACCAGAGCGTGGTACCGTATCCGAGTGTGCTCAGGCTAGTTTTGAGTCGTGCATCCTAGACGCAAGAGAAATTCGTTTTGGGGAGTTTGTCATGGAATGCTAGCCACAGGGCGTCAGATGTCCCCTATCTAAAAGGTTGATTCAGGCGGCATGCGGTTATGGTTGGTTTTTTGGCATTGTGTGTATTTGTGGTGCACATGCAGAAGACGACTAACCTGGATATTTAAGGTGAGGCACAATTATCGAATTTAGCCGCGTTTTGTGTATGAGGAGATAGCTCTTGCGCGTGGGTGGTGGCTGGGGGCTTTGGGGGCATCGCAGACTGGAGCTGGAATTCATCTTTGGAAGTTCGCCATGCATCGTTGACTACACATGGGGATAGGTGCGGTTACGGAAGGGAATATGTGGCGATGGCTGATTGTTGACGTGTTGATGCTCGCTGAGGCTACATTGAGGTGGTGGTGGACACGGTGTTAGGGTAAGATTTTACAGTCGGCGCCGCAAGAGACGCTGGTAGTGAAGGATAGCGAGTCTATTTGGGAAAGGCGCCCTTTGTCGCTTGGCGTCCTCACATGTAGTGAGTTATAGGTGATCCGTTGGGTGTCCGCGGCACCAAGCTATGTCAGTTGCCGGCCATCCTTGATGTGTTATTCCACGGTAGTTTTTCTGCACTGTGAAGACATTCTGTGGTTGGATGCTCGAAGAGTATTATTTGAGATGTTAGAAGTTAACCATCCGGCGTACCCGCGGGTATGCGAGTCTGGACTTGGTGTGGATTCGTCTGGAGATCAGTGCAGTCTCTGCATTGTAGGTACCATGCCGAGCTTGTAGCCTTCCTCTGAAACACTCGAAATCTTCGATGCATATGCCAGTTCTAAGAAAACGGTGTGATCCGTAGTCCTACTCTGCAGGTGGCGCGTAATACGAATGGAGCATGCGTTACGAGTAATCCTCAACAAGTGCTATCCCCTGCATCTTTGGGAAGTTTTTTGTCGTGTGTAGCCTTCGAGGATTGCGGCTCTGAAAACAAAGGGAAGTTTGCAGTGGACAGGGTTGCACCCGTTCACGTTCAAACGGAAAAGGTCTAACGATCGGGGAAGACGGGCAGAGACCGGCTCTCAAGGCAAGGCAGAGTACTGCTGACCGTGTTGTCCATTTCCAGCTTCGACGCAGTCTGAGCACTCGATCAACTGATGAATTACCGCTGCGCTTCAGCAAACTGTCCGTCTTACAGTTGATAGTGCTTCTTTCTTTTACTTGAGTTTCGCAGGCAGGCGCCCTTCCGACTTGTCGCTCGAGAAATGAGGTGCTCCCTTGAACTAGGCGAGGAACCTGACGCTGATCCATGGAAGCTGGCATGCTTCGGCTTCAAGGCAGATGGGCAAAAAGGGACCAGCCAGGAACACACCGGCCGTGAACAGTCTCTGTGGGCTAGATGAAAAAGCACATACGACCTTGCCCTTCCGAAGCTCCAGACCATGGTCTCCAAAAAGGGACTCGCAGCCATATTGTTTTTGTAGCACTTGCTGCCGGTTGTCTTCGTCAGCAACTAGTGCCCGCCCGTTCATGCCCGTTTATTGGCTCTTACTTTTGTTTGGTCCCGCGACCCCGTCAACATGAGAGTCAAGTTGCCGCACTACGTGGGTATACTTGCATTTCTCTGGATGCGTCACCTTACCAGTGTTTGCACTTTGACGGTCTTTTGCAGAGGCGTTCAAAAAGCACTCTCGCTAGCGGGTGCCATCCCCATGCAGAGCCGCCTCCTGAGCTATCCTTAAGAGAAAACTCCAGGACAGCTAAATGCTTCTTGTACAACAAAAGTTGGGATTGTCAAGACAAAAAACGCTGCCGCCTCCAGTGCTCAAGGATGCGAGTCGTTTCTCCCCAGCCACGAACATTTGTCAGACTCGTAATTTCCATTCCACGATGGAGGCTTCTTCCCAGTCTTTACATGCACGCACGCCTACAAAGACAACAGATAATAATCCCTTGGCAATGCTCACTAGTAGAAGCGGGTTACCGAAGAAAAAATGCCTGACTGCGGAGCTCGCTGTGTCCGATCCACATACCTAGACATGTGGGCGATATACCGAAATAATCAGAGGAATCTACTCCAACACAGATCTGCCCACTCGACACCAACCCATCTGAAGACTCCGGGTTACTGGCAGTTGTTCAACTTCTCACTGCACCTTCACTCTCTAATCTTTCGAGGGCCGCGACGTTTTTATGTCTACCGTATATGGACACTCTGACGTAGGCTATTTAAAATGCTGCTTGCCTAGATTTCCCTTCCGGGAAAAGGTAATTGCTATCGCTTTCTGTGCCACAACCTGCAACGGCTCAGGTCGCCACTATTTTCCAGGGAAACGAAGTTGCCCCTCAACACCAGCGGTACAAGCAGCGGGTCCATTATTCTGAAACACAGAGAGTGAAAGTGCAGCAGAAGGGGCGGTAGGCACGCACCGAACGACGCTCAATCCGTATTCCTTTTTCCACGGAAAACCCCCCGCTCGAGCTCTCGAATCACGACAATTAAATAAACATGCATATATATATATATATATATATATGAGCTGCTCAACTGGACCTGGGGCCGTTGGGTTCATATGCATATGCATGTAAACATTCTGCAACAAAACGATTAGTGCATCCGAGGGAGAGTATTGGCGTCGTATGTGCGTATGCGTCCGTCTATGGCCGTTGCACGTTGGACGAGATAGTGTATCTGCCACGGATAAGAACCGGTCTCTGGTTTCTGCTGTCTGTTACTCTGTATGTATCTGCATTTCTCCCGTTGCGTCTTTGTTTTTCTCTCCGCTAATCATCGTTGAATTCACTGAATCCGATTGGCTTTCTCTGCCCCATAGGATCTTCCATGACCCACTCCGGCGCCTCCATCATCGGTTTCGTGTCGGGGGGATATTTGACTAGGCCTTTGCCGTCACCTAGCTGTTTCAGCGGTTCGTTTTCTGCTAGGTCACGATACGTTCTCTGCTTGTCTTTCCATGCTTCCTCTCGCTCTTTCCGGATGATTGCGCTCGTGTTGACGATCCTTTCTTCTTCCTCCTCTTCATCCAGGAGACGTTCTGCCAAGTCATGCTCGCTCAGGCCATACGTGGGTCCAGATCGTGGCCCCACGCCCTCTGGGGTGTCTTGCAGCCGATTGCGTTGGAATTCCAGTTCTCTATAAACAGCCTCTTCCTTTTCCCTCAAAATGTCTCCTTTCATCATCTCTTCCTCTGCCGGAGACGTCGCCACGAAGACGTCGCTTCGGATACCGCGACCAGGCACCGGCCAAATGCGCGGCTTGGTGGCCTGCGTCTCTCCCTCCTCCCCACTAGAGGCCTCAGCGAACGCCTCTCGACGCGCATCCATTTTTTCGCGGAGGATGTTGTATTGACGAAGAACGTCGGTTTTAAAAAAGAAGTCCTGACGCTTCTGGCTGCGCGCCGCCGAGCCTTTGTACGGATTCCACGGAACCCCCACATATCTGAGCAACACAGAGGGGAGAGAGGGACAAGACACACACACACACAAATCAGAGAGTGAGGTCGTGACGAGCTTCACAGACAGGTCGACGAGAGGTTCGTCGCAATCGCTTGCACGCACGGCGGACACATGCGGATGGTCAAGACTAAGAGCCCCACAACTGAGAGCGCCAAGTCGGACGCGGGCAGATGCCAGGCAAAAGGCAACGTCGGCACGCGGGAAAGACTCGGCCCGCTTTGAAGGGCATTTCCCGCTTTCTCAGAGGGACGGAGAACGAACGAAGGGAAAACACGCGCGAACAGAGAGCGCCACGTTTCGAGGGGGTCAGAAAACATCCTGTCTGTGAGGAGAGAGGAAACCGAGAGGGGACCGAAGAGCACCCAGAAAACCGAGGCTCGAGATTCAAGGGTACGACTAGGATTTTCCCAGCTTGCCTCCGTTTTTCAAGCGAGCAGTGAAGAAAGTGAGACAGGGCAAAAGGTAGGTCATACGAGATGGGGTATATCCAACCGTGTCTCTTTGTCGCCTCACCTGTGAGCATCTTGATACCAGTCAGGGTCGTCGAACTCTTCCTCCTCCGTTCCGTCCACGCCGACGTGGCAGTTATGGTAGAGTGCATGCTGGATATCGAGCACTTGCTTGATGAGGTCGTCGCAGCAGTGAAGCAAAGCTTCCCGTGGAGTCAAACTCCCGTCTGTTTGCACCTCAAGTGTGACAACTTCTCCTAGGTTCTGATACGGAAGATCGTTCTCAAGATAGTCTCGGCGATAGGCTGCACGCATTTCCTCCGAAGGTTCGAGGAGACGGTACGCGTTGTACCGGTCTTCCGGTTTCATGGAATCAAAGGAAAGCGACGACGACGGCCTCCGATCTTGCGCAACCGCCCCCTTCTCGTTTTCTTCTGCGCCGTCACCTTTGTCTCGCGACTCTTCCACGATCAATGCCTGTGCACGCTCTCCTTGCTGTTCCCGGTCTTGCCCCCCACTCCCCTCGTTTCCCTCCTGCCTCTCACGTTCCACGGCTTCGCCCGTTCCTTCCTCCTTTTCCGCGGCTTCCCGACCCTGGACGAGCGGCGACAGGGAAGCTTTGACGACGTCGGGTGCACCAGCGGTCGCTTGTCGCAGCATGTCTTCGACCTGGGTCATGACGGCGGCTTCTTCCTCGTCTTCTTCAGGCTCCACTTCCTCACCCGGAGGCGCATTCTCATTCACCTCATCCCACTTGGTGTGGACAGCTTCGCCCCGCCGTTCTGCCGCGTAGGCAAAAATGGGAACAGGCGCCACATGATTTGTAAAGTACATGAAGCCTTCCTCGTCTCTGTCTCGCTCTAGGGAGTCGTAGCCAAACTCCGGCATCACATATTCTCTGATGCGCTCAATTTTGAAATCCATATTCACGTAGTACCCCGAATTAACCGTAAACAAATACTGGTTCTTGTTGACCACCTCAACGCCTTCAGGCAGCTGAATGTGTCCAGCGACTGCGACCAGAGGGCCTCTGACGCGCAGCTTCGCTCGAAGGGGGTGAGTGAAATTTGCGGGAGGGAGGGGAAGGGGAATGCGGTAGTACATGTCGTCCTCAGTGTCCTCCCCTGACGACAGTGCAGAAGGCTGGAGCCACGAAGCCCATCCTTTTTCTGCGTTTTCGCGGGGTCGTGTCCTAACCAGTGTGGTGCCCGGAGGAAGGAGATTCCACACACCGCCTGCCTCTGCCTGGCTCGTTTTCGATTCTTTTTCCAAGCCAGCGGGCATGTCTCCGCGTTCCTTTTCCGTGGTCTGTCCCCCTTTATCGGCCGTTTCTGTCGCCTCGTCTGCTCCCGTCCGAACCGGTAACCGAACCGCGGTCTCTTCCTTCGCCTCCGGCCGCTCCTCCTTTTCCGCCTTCTCACCCGCCATTCCGTCCCCCATTCTTTCCTTGTCTCGCTGACGGTTCGCTAGCCAAGCTCGGATGTCCTTCCGGTGGACGTACACCACTTTCTTTTCCCTGAAAACAATTTTCCCCAGATTGTTGAAAATGTCGTCGACGATGTCTTCTCGAATGCCGGGCAGCGAGTAGAACTCATGTTTCGCTCCTTCGATCTTCACGGCTGCTACAGCGAGAGATTCAATTCGAGACAGACTCGTGCGCCGCAAAGCGTTGAGGAAGGCAGGAGCTAGAGAAGAGAAACACGTGTGAAAATAAAAGAAGGCGCTGCATCCTGAATTGTGGGCGAAGAGCGGCTGAATTTGCTTGAAGCGAAAACCGGAGGAAAGTGAAGAGTCGAGGGAGTGACGACGCTCGAGGAAACGCTGAGTACAAGGGCGAGACGCAGAGAAGGACAAACACAGTGCCCGGCCAGCTAAGGGAGGACGAGGGGGACGGACCCAGGAGACACGAGAACTGCAGAGAACGGTCGAGAACGCGGGACAGAGACAGCGAACTCAAACGCCAAGAAGACGAGAGGAGACAAGCAGCGAGAGTGAGAGAGACAGCGGAACGAAAGAAGAGCGGAAGGAAATGAGCAAAACAAAGAAACCGAGGAATAGTAGAAGTCTGGAGAATGTACACGCATCTATGCACATATATGTACATGCACATACACATCAAAACATTGTGTGCACACATCGACGCAAGACAGCCAGATTTCTGACTGCAGTGACGGCCACGATCAACTGTGTCTCTCCGTAGAGAAAGAACTCTTGACGATGAGCACTGACAGAATACCTGGATGGCAGAGGGTGGGACGATTTTTGTGTGGATGAAAGGCCTGGACGCCTCCTGAAGGTCCAGCAAGAGGGGAAAAGGCACAAGCACACATTACGGCAACTAGCTGATCGATTCTCTCGACTGTGTCAGTTGGTATCTTGGCCCTCGAGATCACTTGAGAGAACACTTCCTCTTCCCTAACTTTTCCGTGCCTCTGGGTCCGTCTTCTCTCGCGTAGAACAGAATCACAAGCGAAACATCGAACACGAAGAGAAAGGCGTTCCTGCCGCCCCAGTCCTGCTGCAGGTGCATGCTCTGATTACGTCGAAAAAAACGCCGCGGGTGGAGCCTCGAATCAGTCTCCTGAGCGCCTGGAGGCTTGTCGGCACCGCGCACGTGGCGGAGCCGGACGGTTCCGTTTTTCAAGCAAACCCAGGAGTTCCTCTTTTGGGCATTCTATCTTTCACAGTCTCGCGACACTCACAATGAGGCTCTGGAAGTACGGCTGGTAGACGCGGAAGTCGTACTTCAGCGGCGGCGACTCGTCCAGCTGGACGGGGCGAAAGAGGTAAACCCCTGAAGGCGAAGCGAGGGAGAGCACCGAACAAGACAAGAGATGTGGGGAGAAAGTCGGCGCGAAAAAACACCTGCGAAACAAGCAAGCGCCTTCGGTGCATGGCCCGAGTGTACCCAGTGGATGGCCCTGCATTTGAATCTCGTGTAGATGCCACGAGGAGCGAGAAAAAGCGTCGCGAGAAACTTGAGCGGTAGCTCCAGGTGGGCTCCGATGCACTCCAGTGGATGCCCCGCTCGCTAGACGTGGACACCTCTGAGGAGCGGACCCAGCGAACGCCTTGGGAGAGGTCTGTACGATTGGGACGCCGGCGAAGTCCGCAGTGGTGCTACGCCGAACGCTGTCCTTTCTGGGAGAAAGGCCCATCCGTTTTCGGCTGTGGCATCTCGACAGGGCACGTGGAGGCGGTGGGGAGAAACTCACAGGGGGGCGCCGGGAGACTTTTGAGGAGTTCCCGTTGGTCCTCTCTTTGTTGTTCGAAGTAATCCTGATGTCGCCGTTGTTCCACGTCGAGTCGGGTCCTCCATCTCTGGTGTATTTCTTCTTTTTCGTCTCGAATCTTTTGGTCCAGCTCTTCAGGACTCAGCTCAAGGACGCTCCGGTCGACACGCCATGCCTGCGCTTTTCTGCGAATTCTTTCTTCCTCGCTTGCTTTGTCTTCTCCGTCCCTCATTGCCTCCCACCTCTCCGCTCCGACTGGAGGTGGAGGATGCGGCGACGGCACGAGAAAAGACGGATAAGGCGCTTCCCGACCGGCCGCCGTCGCGACTTCTCCTTCAGCGCGGAGCCGCGTCGACCGCGAGGAAGCGCCGGACAGAGAAGGGGACAAGGCAGCAGGCGAAGGAGACAGAGACGCAACCGAAGCGGGCGGGGGCCAGGACAGTGACGATGAGGAAAGAGAAGACGAGGAGAAACTAGAGGAGCACAGGGAGAAGGGAAGATTCGGAACCAGAAAGGAAGAGGCGGTACTGGAGTATCCGGAAAAGGTTTTGGAGTTAATCGAAAACACGCGTCTTCTCGGGCGACCGGAATCTTGCCTCGAGGGTTGGGCGGCAGCGCTCGCGACCTCTGCCGAATATTTCATCCAGTATGACAAACGTCCGCATGGCGAAGAAAGCAAAACGGAAGGAAACGAAGAAAGATACGATGGGGGTCGGGGAGCACCTGCAGAGCAATGACTACGGGTGCCCGTTAGAGGCTCTCTCGCTCCTCGCGTCTTCCGGCATGTCCCCTCGAAAGTCCCCGCTTGGAACGGGGACTGTCTGGCTGGGCGATTGCCCTCCTGAGGCTCCGAAGCGAGACACCCGCGCAGAGATGGACAGGAGGTGAGAAAGAGCGATGGAGAAGAAGAGGAAGAAGCCGCAGCGGCAAAGACAGAAGGGAAAGGCGACAGGGTGCGAGAAACCGAAGGAAGTCTGCAAATCGACGAATGCTTGGAGACAGGAGGAGTGGGAACGGAGGGAGACCGGGGAGAGAAAGAAAAGGCGAGAACGCCAGCTGCGGAAATACCGTGGTCGGCCCCGTTCTCCCGCAACGTCCGGAGCAAATGAAGGAAGACGACGAGGAACAGGAGAGAAAGACGCTGCCCCAGGAGGGCCGGAAACCAAAGAGAAGCGATCATTTTCGGACGGAGACGAAGAGACTTGGAGGTCTCCGCTCTCCGGCGCCCCTCTGCGCTAAGGCATGAATCGAGGACCTAAAAGACTTGAGAACGACGAGCGGCCTGTCTTCTTTGGCATTCACCAGCTACTTCTCCTCGGTCTTCTATTGCAAAACGCTCAAAGGCAAAGAGGGGACTTTCCCCGGCTCTCCTCCCGGAACGAGAATGAAAGGCAAACGGCCACGCTGCGACGCTCCGGGCCCCCTGGGCCTCGAGGTTGCGAAATTCGCTTTCCGGAGCATTTCGTCAGCAGCGAGTCACGAAGAAATTGCGCCTTTGTTGGCGCACGTAGAAAGAGACTCAAATCGAGCGTTCGTCTTCTTTCTTCCCGTTTCCTTCCTTCATGCTTCGAAAAAACAGTGTTCTTTCAACAGGGGCCACCGTTGTCGTTTGAAGGCCCGCAATTTATCTTCGAGAAATTGTCCGCGCATATTGAAGTTTTTTGACGGAGCCGCCCGGCGCAGCGCTCTCCAAGAAAAGGTCTACATTCTCCCTCTTCGTGTAAACCTTCTGAAGAGCGAAACACACGTGGATGGGAACCTTTTTGTGAAGTTACGCCTTCGCAGGGTCACGCGCGCCGCCAGTCATGGGCACGGCGTGACATACCTGACTTTGGACAACTTCCCGTCTTTGAGCTGTACACAGTTCCACGTTCGACGGCATTTTCGAGCATGAAAATCAAACCGCTACCCGTGACACTCGGGACACCTTCGTGGGGCCACTGACCCCGCGGCTCACATGCGTGTGGTCGTGGTACGGGAGTTGGGAGTCTCGGAAGATGCCAAAGGAGAACTAAGCAGTCTTACCCAATCGGGAGCGAAAGCGGCGATATAGGCCCGCGAGAAACAGGCTAGGGGAAAACAGGAGGAACGTCAATTCTCCGACTCGATCTTAAGATGCATCTGACTGGGTGCCTCCGACCGTTTGGTTTGAGCAACACAAGAGAGGAAGGAGGCGAGACACAGAGCCGGTCCGACACGGGAATCCAGGCAGAGCACGACTACTTTGCGGCGGTCGAGCGCCGAAACATAATCAGCGTAGTACGACAAGCAAAGGGTGAGTCCGAATATCCCGGCCAATGCTTCCTTAGGTTGAGAGGAGACAGAAACCGCGCCTAGCATTTTCCACGAGATGTCTTGAAAACACCGTCTTCCCTGCATGCAAGGCATCGGATTTCCACAGCGCGACCGTGGGGCACACAACACACGCGACACCCTCTTGACATTTCTCTAGGTGCTTCTGCTCTTTAGTAGAAGTAAATTGAAAATGACAGCATCTTCACTTTCCCTGCGAGGGACAGATTCTGTCTTTCAGCGTGCTTTGGTCGATTCACCGCGGGACTGCCAAGGGGGGGGGGGGGGGTCAAGACAGTCTCGCGTCATGTTCCGCTTTGGGAACTCGCCGAAAAACGAATACTAGCATCAGGTCGCAAAAGCGACGGCGTTTCAGGACATAAAAATGGACTTGCGCCAGCTATTCTTTCAGGGTAAGCTCTGGACCGTCGGCCTATGGGTGTTTCGTGCTACGCCATACGCTGGCGAGAAACGAGAAGGCTAGCGCGATGACCCCCCGGGAGGGCTCTACAGTGATACAGAGGTACCGCGATGGCGAAACGGAAGTTCGGCTGTCCGTTTTCCATTCACGGGCGTGTCACTCCTCTTAGCTTCCAAGCCGGCGGGGCTGGTTGGTACACGTGTGATCTGCACAGGACGCATGTGGTGTTCTCGTCAAGAGAACTTTTCCGGCAGGCCGTTGTCGAGCTGCAGTCTTCCAGAGAAAGTTCACTGAAGCTACTACGCTCAGCAATAAGGACGGGTGGCCATCCCAGGATCGTGCTACCGACTTTTCTGCCAAGAAATCAATGTGCCACTGTTCGCCGTGTAAACGACCAGTAGCCCTAGAGGCCAACTGGGAAGCAGACTGACGGCATGCACACCACCGGAATGAGCACCCTGGAAACCGTCTACTGCACATACCGGTTCACGGGGCGAACATATTTGCACGAACCGTCGGCGACTGTTGTGTGGTTTAACCCCATCCCCACGCAGCGTAACCCGCACGCACACAGCATCCGCCGAAGATGTTTCTGCTTCAAGTCACCACTTCCTGGAGCTCTTCGCTTGCCCACCTGTTGGCATGGAAACGCTCAAGATTCTTCTGTTGACGAACATTCATTGCCATCCGGCTACGAGTTCGGGGTTTCCTTGCTTGATCCAATGTCGGTAGCATATGCCCCATCTTACATTTACTCTGAGAAAAGCTGTCTTCTTGTATACCTTTCTCTCCTGTTTATCTATGAGGCTCTACCTGAAATTCAATGCCAAAAGAAGGCCGCCGCAGCAACTCCTGGCAGGAGATTCAATGCAAACCTTTGTAAGGGTGAGACGACAGGACGTCTCGCGCCCCCTCACTGATGTGTTTAAGTGCTAAAAACGACTACGCGAATTGCCCTGATTGTGATGAGAATGCCTCCTGAAACCGTACAGCCTTGACGCGAAGATTTTGGGACAATACCTGGGCGGGCAACTCTCGTTGTTGTGTTTGCGGGCCCTCTCCGTACCTTAATACACTCCGAGTACGCCCGAAAAATGGGCGGCCACGGTTGCTGCCACCTGTTCGGCGATTAGTCTGCGTGTGTGTTGTCCCGTTTTTTCGAATTCCGAAAATGCGAGTTTAGCGCATGTAATTCACGAAACACAAAAACGGGGTTAGTGCAAGAGCACTGAGGATTTAACATCGGCGAGTAGCCCGCTGATAACCTGAGCAACTCAGGCGTGAGAGGGGTTTGAAAGTGTACCATTGGACAGAGCAAGGATGGAAGTAGACACAGGATAATGTCTGAACCTACGCTGCCACTTTCCCATGAGCAGCAAAGACAGACATCCTATCATTTTCGGGATCTTGTCATCTATCTTTTTCGTTGCTGTCTCAGATACTCTGAGAGCACCAAAGAGGAGACAAGCAAATGGCAGGGCTGTGGGTGCCGGCTACCAAGGAGAGAGACCAACGACCATCTCTCCAGTGATCAGGAAGAAATTAATTCCCCAACTCTTGGGCAGTTAATGTCAAATCGACAGCTTGGTTGGTTTCGTGTGTCGCCACGTTACCTTGGGCTACCTTTGATTAGGCATGGTGTGTCGGCCCCGGCTGCCTAGGACCTAGGACGGCATGCGCGCTGTTCAGGAAAAAGATATATACCAAAGTTTTCGAGACTCAAAACTCCCTTTGAAAATTGTAACAACATTTGACCAGGTTTTCACGGGGATTTCGACGCAGCCACACTGCTAAGAACCTACGTGAGCAATTTCTATCCAGATTTCCACCTGCGAAGTCTAGCGAACAACCGCCTTAACTGAAAATCACTGCATCGCCTGCGTGGCCGGGATTGATATTCTCCGATCTTACTCAGCGAAACCGGAATTTGCGCCATTCAATCATGGAGAACAAGGACGGAAAGCATCCGAAGGTTGTTGTTAGGAACCAGGAGATGCCGGAGGATATGCGGAAAGATGCGGAAGAACAAGCTGTACGGGTGCGTTCGTAACAATATACCACATTTTCTGTGATGGCAGCCTCTCTCGCCTCAAGATGGTCTCGTTCAAGATTGCCGCAGCACATGTTTTTTTCTTTTCGTTTTGAGCGGCAGGGCACATCGACATGCGTCTGTTTCTCAAGATGTATCTATTGGTTGCTAGCTGGAAAATGCGGTGGTCCCTTCGAAGCTGCAATCACCTCGCAGCTTCCTCTGTGTGCTTCACGTTGCCTGCCCGTACACACAGCCTCGGGAGATGTAGCGGGAAAAATAAAGAAACATGGCTGCCAATTGAAGCTCATTTACGGAGCCATGAAACTGCGAGGAACGCCTCTATTATGCTTCATAGCATCCATGTCAGATATGCATGCTTTTAGGTCCTTTTATCCGCCACCGCAAACCCTGCACCCTTCTGCGATGACATCTAGTTCACAGTTGGATCAGCTTGCCGCTTGATTGTAATAATACAGCGTCCAGCGCGTTAGCATGGCGAAAGTGACGTGGAGGATTTGGGATGAGATTAATTCTATCAGCCGACAGTACGCCAGGAAGCGCGACTCTGCAATGAAATGGAAAGCTGGAGCGATGACCGCTCGCCTTCACAGCGTCCACTGTATGACAGGTCTCATTGGTTGTGCGACACTTTACAGAGATTCGACTTGGAGTATCAGTTTGACGCTCGTCTCTGGCCACTCTCCTCGCGATGCCGATCGTGACCTGCGGTAGCCGGCTTCGGGGCGCTTGCTGCAAGACTCTTATATCCTAGCATAAGCGAGTGCTGGGGTTCCTATTCGTAGCCGCTTTTTCCTAAATGTGAGCAGATAATCCATCATGTTTCAGGTGGCTCGGCCTCCTCTGTTTGCGTCGTATCCCCTGTAGGCTATCGAAATGTTCAAGCATGTACGGGACATCGCGGACCACATCAGGCAATTTTTTGATTCGAAGCATCAACCGACGTGGAACTGCATTGTAGGGCGTTATTTTGGATCGAAAGTTACCTACGAAAGCAAACGGTACATTTACTTCACCGTTGGACAACTTTCTATTCTGTTGTGGCGATGCGCTTGAAATATCGATTGACCCCAAACGGCCCACCTCATGATGAAGAGACCCTATGAGCGTCTGGTGGCCAACTCGCTGATTCTGTTTCTGAATGATTGGTTGATCCTCTTCCACGTCCAAGTCGGGCCAGGTACGCTGCCGCTGGCTAAAGATCTCCAGCGGCCGGCACGATTTGTGAGTGGCGAAAGCCGATACTCTCCTTGCCTCGACCGATCGAACAGCCGCGTTGTGGGCGTACATATAT
The DNA here is from genome assembly GCF_000208865.1 of Neospora caninum Liverpool. Classification (NCBI taxonomy): domain Eukaryota; phylum Apicomplexa; class Conoidasida; order Eucoccidiorida; family Sarcocystidae; genus Neospora; species Neospora caninum. The sequence continues at coordinate 4,335,185 of NC_018398.1, read as the reverse complement.
ACGCCTGTCTACCGGAGCTCTCTTGATTTCCCTCACGGAGTTACACATTACATTGTCTTCGTTCCGGTCTGTAGTAAATTAACATGGAAACGTATCCACTGTGCAGTTGGAACGTAATGCAGCAGAATCTTCTATGTTGTTACGTTAATCAATTGAGTTCCACCGTTAGTCATATTTCATTGACATGCTGATGACAGAACTGCTAACAAACCTTCTTGTACCCCGCTTGATGGTCAAGTACCCGCCAGACTTCTGCATTTTCGCACTGTGGGCTTACACGCATTCGCGGCCTCGTTTAAAAACAGATCCTCTGAACACTGTCTGCCTCAAGAAGACTTGAAAATTGACCTTCCAAAGGATATTCTGACTCACTGTTTGACGCTAGAGCCGTGTGCTGTGAGTTGGGCCAAGCGTCTGATTGACGCACGCCGCATTGCTCTCTGTGTGTCCGGCACGGTAGTCTCGTACGTTAGAAATCCTCTCGCAAACATCTTCCACTGCAAGTCCCAAATAGGCACTCTTCGTTGTCAAGAAGGGTCAGGTGAAGCAGCTTGTGAACGCAGTATTTGCCAAAGGAAAAAGACCCTTGCTGAGTCTTGTCTGCGGATTCTGGTTTTCTATCTCGCCTATGAGCGTTCGGCCTGTGGCAGTCCCGTCGCCTCTGACCCCGAAACTCCGTTAGCTAACGTACTGCACTGATACCCTTCTTCGTGTATCTCGGCTGTTTAATCTGAACTAAATCCAAGTCCGAGTCACGCCAGACTTACAGCACCACATCGTTTATCAGCGCTACGCTTGCAGATTGCCAATCCTGATGGCACTGCGTTCTGCGCTGAAGCCGGTCAGTCAAAAAAAGAGCCACTAAGGATAGGTGACATCATTGACTGCCGCCACCGATAAAAATTATACATGGTGGCATTTAGCCTTCGGGTTTGTTACCTTTGGCGTGGAGACGCATCCACCAATTCTAACAGGCGAAGTCGTTCTACGTTTAGGGGAGCTCGCATCCAGACCATGGGATATGGAAACACTTCTGCACGCTTCTGGGGATCAGCAACGCTCTTGTACAGTTAAAATTGCAAAAACCAAGGCATGGACGTTTTCCCATACGTTAATGATGTTAGCTGTAACACCACACAGTGTCTGCACGTATTTGCTATCAAGGGACTCATTAATGTATAGCTGAAAACCTGTACGTGAACCATGAACCGTGCTGAAAAATGTAAATCTGCAGATTTCTCAAATATGTCCTTCTCAGGCAGTACAAGCGAAACTTTCGCTTCTTGCCGTCGTATATTTACCGGTGTTTCGTGAAGCGGCGTTAAGTGTAGGTGTTCTAATAAACAAAACAATTGACCTGCTGTTCTCACGAAATATTCTCGAAAACTCAACCGGTTTATGTCCGTTGTTACGCAAAGGGAACCATCGACGTGTGATATAACTGTCCACAGAAATCTGCCGCACCCACTGCGGTACGCGCTCCAGCACGTCCGGCAGCTCCGACGAAGAAACGCTGGTCTCCGGACTAAGCGATTCTCATGAAGACTTTTCCCCCTATTTCCACAATACCAATCTCATCTGCGCTTCTGCGCTACACGTTATCAGGGCGCCTAGCTCGTTGTTGTTCTCTTTTACTATCAACACAGCAGCTGAGAAACAACGGCTCTCCCTCTGTATCTCAACTTCGACAATTCGATGCTTCTTGGAAATGAACACATGAACGAACAAACTGTCACCCAGTGTCCTTAACACCCTTTCGCTCGCTGACAACATATTCTCCCGAAAGGCGTGTCCACGCACCTGTGCCCAAAGCCCATTAATTCTCGAATTTCCCTGCCATCCCCAGCATACACAAATCCTCGAAGCCGTCCCGCCTTCTCTCTAGCAAGACGCAGCGCGTGCTGTCTCTTGCGCTACGTTTGCATCTGTTCATTACGTTCCTCTTCACGATACAAACCACCGGTCTGAAGGACGATGCGCAATCTTCTACACATATTCCTTGATTGTTTCGTGTCCACGCAGACTTCTCAGTTTCACCTGTTACCATGCAACAACGTCGCTTAGCCTTGCCCATAAGGGCGCCTTCAGAGGCACGTGACTTGCTTGTTATGAAGCTATCCCCGCGACACTCTGACTTCCCACAGAGCCGCTAGCGGCGTTGGAAACCTGTTCCTCTTGCTTGCTGACAGCGTCCTCCTTCGGTTTGTCAACAGTCTCTGCGTCAGCTGGAATCTCGGATATCTTCTTTCTTCTCCGATGCATAGACGCCTTGCCGAACTCGCGTCGCTCTTCCGCGATTTTTTCCTCGATCGGCAAGAAGTAGGTGAGCAACTCGCCACAATGACGGCAAAGCGGAGACGCTTTGCTGGTGAAGTAGCTGTTCATGGGTGGCCTGGAGAACTTGGGATCCGCCTGTGGAGGCAGCCGCTCCAAGCAATCTAAGACGTCGCCAGCTGACACAGAGGTGGAGAGCGAAACACAGAGGCACGCAGTGTGGCTCCTGGCTCTACCCAGTTGTCTACCTCGGGCACAAATTCCATGCGCACGCTATCACTGAATCGACAAGGCAACGCGACCTCAAGTAAGTCACTTTGGCGTGCCGTGGAGTCCTCTGCCGCGGTGCTCAACCGTCTTCGCAGGTAACGATCTCGCAACCACAACCGTTTCTACTCCCTTGGTCGGAGGCGCCCCACCTCGACAGCCGCTCAGCCCACCCGCCGCGGTTCTATCAAGAAAGGCCTTACCAGGTTTGCCGCATTTGTGGCATCGATCCTCCCGGTAAATGCCAACGCCAAGAGATTTTGCTAAGGCGACATCGCGAATCGTCATGTGGCACTGTGGGCACCAGGGCTGATCGGGACGGCGCTCAGCCCCACACAAAGAGCAAAAGTGGGGGTACAGAACCCAACCTGTGAACAATCAACCCACATGGAAGATCACGGGAGACAAAAGCTGTATAAACCCACAGAAAAGCCGGAGAGAACGCTGGGAGGTGGGATGCAGCAGTATGCATCCCACGATTCTCGGCTCCACGCACCGCCTCGCCGTGAGCTTTGTGCACTGGTGAACCCGATTCCCCGCGGACCGTCGGGAAAATACACAGGAAAGACACCGAAGTGCAAATGCGTCCAGCACTGAACACACGCCCCTTCAGCGGTGTTGCGTGCTTTTCGAGAGCAGCCCCAGTTCCTTGGATTCGCATGGCAAGGACAACGGATGAGCGACGCAACGGTTAGTGAGCGCTTTCCCTCCATTTCCGTCTTTGCCTCCACTCACTGGTGGCTCGGTCGAAACAGGAACTCAGAATCGGAATCGCGCGCGTCGGGTGGCCGCTGCAAAGGAAGATGACAGACCACAAAAACGTCTCTCTGCAAGCGCCAAAAACAACACCCCGTTTCCTTCTGAAGCCCGTCGCTACCTCTGCCGTGGTGAGTACCGCTGACTGAAACCGCGCAGATGCTGGCTCCTGCGCGGCCACACCAAAAAGCCACCGCGCCAGTCGCAGCCGCACTTCCACCGCGAGTGTCTTCCCCACGCGCCTCCAGTGAGAAGGGTAAACACTCAGAAAAGGAAAAAACACTTTTCAGCGTCCAACAAACATCGCACTCCCGCGTGGTGTACGTCGCCTCAACCCCTGGCACGAAAAACACTCTGTGGGGCTCGAGCGTTTAACGGGTATCCTGCAAACTCCTTTTCTCAACTCCGTCAACTTTAGGTCTGAGTGCATGTGGATGCCAATGACGCGCGCAAGATAGACGCGTCCACCTAACGAGAACGTTGATGTCCGATCTCCACATACGTCAACAGGTACGTGATATCTATGCCGACTTTAGCGTATTGAACGCCCGGGTGTTGCCGCCTCAAGGTAAGCACACGTGCGCACAAATCTCTTCTCATGCACATGCATGTTAACATCTGTGGCAGTCGTCACCTTTTTCTGCTGCTCTCACCGGTACATTTCTTTCAACTGTCCCTCGCCCTGTCGCCTGACGGACAGCAGCTCCCGGAACTGGAGTTTGCACCATCGACACCGCTGGTCTTCTACGTGTCGCGGTTGAAGGCACGTGGGGCATCGACAGCGCGCAAAAACGGCAGCTGAAAGAGATGGTGGCAGCACAGCACTGTAGCAGGCGACTCGAACGACACGCCTCCAAAGACCCCAATTGTGCAGAAGTAAGGAGCAGCAAAACGCAGGACACACACGTGGCCGAGATTCGCATGGCGAGTACACCGCGCGTGATAGCGGCCACAGTGTGCTCCCGATTTAACGGTTTAACGGTGGCACAGGTAAGACAGCGAAGGCGTCATGGATTCTTCCTTCCTTTGCTGCGTTCCGCGTCCCACGGAAGACTCGAACGAAGCCAGTGACTCGTTTTATCGAAGCACCTGTCCCGTACAACAGCACAGGAACGGCCCTAGATGCGTTCTCTCGCTCCACAAATGACCAACTCAGTCGGCGTACACGGCGAACCGGCAGCAATCTCAGTGAAGACACCGTCCGCAGCTCAAAGTGGAGCCAGAAAGAGCGATTCGCCGTGTCTCTGCGAGTGCGTTCGCAGGTCGCGGATTCTTGAAAATGCTTCCTGACTTTCTTTTTCTACTCAAAACGCGCCCTGCGTGCTTACTCAGCACCCCGTCGTCCTCCAGCTGCTGCACGTCGCCGTAGGAGCCGATGGAATGCCCGTCGACCAGAACTTGCGGGACGAGAACTGACCAGCGCCAACACAAAAAACGGGGAAAGACGCCACGTGGTGAGGGGTCGAAAAAACGAAAGGGACGGACCACACGTTCTGGTAAGGCAGGAGAAACTACAGAACGACGTCAAGCAGCCAGCACCGCACACGAAAACCTGCGGTACACTTTTCGGCAGCTAGAGAGTTCGAGTTCCAGTCAAAGGGACAGCATGAGAAAACGAACGACAGACGATCGCTCCACAAGTCGCTATGAAAAAGGATGCTTCCAGTGACATCCGACGTCGAGACAGTCCTCTCTGGCCTCCCTGGTTCCGTCATGTGAAAAGCAAAATCGTCATTCCGACTTGCGTATTTGCCTTTACGACGTACTGCCTCGATGGTGCGTGTGGGGTGCATTGCGCACAATCCGCTGTCTCTTCCACCGGCGCAGCAATCTCATGTCTGGCGACTGGCCATCTGGAGGAGAGGTAACCAAAACGCGCATACCGCACAAACCGCCCATGATGCACGCCACACGACGCAACAGAAACAGTCCGACCTCTCTCGTTCAGCTCCTCAAGAAGAGGGTGTCCGATCAAGTCAGCAACAAGGCTAATTGGAGAACCCCAAAGCACTTAGGCTTGGCACTAAGATGCATTCGCAGGCATGCATGCATTCCCGAAGGTAGGTATACATACGTATATCCGCATACATCAACACATATATATATATATATACATATATGCAGATCTTCTGTGATGTCCACCTCGTTTCAAAAGAGTATACCGAAGGACTGAACCTCTCTTTTTGAGCCCAGTCACGGAGACGGAAACTTCCAGAGCCTTCACGCTTCAGTTCGGTCCCCTTTTGTGTCTGACCTGCGACGACACTATTGGCGTCGATCACGTAGTAGATCACGCTCTTGCAGCTCATCAAGTTCTTTAGCCGCTCGCAGTTGAAGATTGCCTGGCGCCTTACGAAGAGGGAAGAGAGAATCACGACGATCTGCCAAGCACAGGAAAACAGACGGGACAAGTGGTGAGACGCTGACCGATGGCGCGGAAACACAAAGGTGACAGGAGAGACTGGGGAAGAACCGCAGCCGCAACGGCGGACAACAAAAAAAACGTAGGTCATAACTTGCTAAGAGGGAAACGCACAAGTCGAGAAAGGTCTCAACCGAAAAGGAGGCGGAGCCAATGAAATGCAGAGGAAATACGAAACAGTGGTGGGACGAAGAGGAGAGACGCGACAGCAACGAAACAGTCGCTCTTCTCCGGGAGCGCAGATTCGGGCAAAGCTGCTCGACAGAGAACAGATCTCAGAGGGCGCCCGGCGAATCACGGAAACGGCAAGAAAAAGGCGCTCCTGCGAAAGCTCTACCTTTCGGAAGGTGTGCATCCGGGAGAGAAAAGAAACGCAAAGACACGCGCGAAGAGAGAGTGCGAAACCTCGCTCACTGCAGCTGTTGTTCGGATGAAAAAACTGGAGAAACAGACCAGCTGGACGGCCACTCTCCCCTTTCCCACTACCATCACGGTAGTGCCTGTTTCCTCCTGCGCCGCGGGGGATCCTCTGTCAACTCTAGACTGTCTAGCCTCTTTTTTGTCCCGATTTCCCATTTTCCCGTTCCTTTCCTGGCCCGTGTCGCGTGTGACGCATACCTCAGCAGCAGGTCGGCCGGCGAAGAAGAAGCGCGGCGCGAGACGGAGAGTCGGCTTCGGAAACGGGAGGTCTGCGTCACCCAAGATGGCGGCGGCAACGATTCGGTTCTCTTTGCGTCTCGTTCGCTCTGCGTGCTTCTGCGCAGACTGCACCCACCGCTGTACGGTTTTCTTGAAGAGCTGGTACAGCGTCTTTCGCTGACTCAACTTCCACTCTTCTGCGAGCCGTTTTAAGTCGAACCAGAAGTTAGAATCCTGAAGCAGAACGAGCGGTTGAAGCGGCGAAACCACTTTGTACAGTAGACCAGCTCTGTTCCGTTCCTCTCTGTCGATCCGATCCAGTTCCTGTTTCCTCATCCACTTGTCATGCTGCGTGGGTCCGCTAGGCGTCTCGCCTGCGTCCTCTCCGTCCGACTTCGCGGCGCGACTTTCGGACGAGAGGCGCCGCGAGTCACGCGCCGGAGGGCCGGAGTCGGCGTCCCTGGCCGCTTGCCCGCGAACCCGCTCGCTCTGCTTTCGAAGCATGCGGCGCTGTTCTCGGAAAAGCTTCTGCACCACTTCCTTCAGACCGCGATTGACGTCTTTGCCATCCTCGCTGTCCTCGTATACCCATTTCTCGTGGAGTCTGCGGAAGGCGAGCGAGTCGTCGCTGTCCTCCGCGCTCTCGACAGGAGACGCGCGACCGCCGGTCGCACGCCCAGGCCCCGACGGATCCTTCGCAGATTCCCGCTGCGTCTCTGCTTCCTGCTCAGCCTCTGTCGGTCCCTCCTGCAGCTGACGCGGCGGCCCTCGCCTCGCTGCGCTGCTTGGCGCGTTCTCCGCACTCCGCTGTCCCGCCACATCCGCCTGCAGCCACCCGTCACCGAAAATGGAGTCACACATTCTCATCAACTTCCTCACTTCGCGCCTCTCGTGCTTCTGGGCCTTCTTCAAGGCCGCGCGAGCAGCGGCTGAATGGCTGTAGCGGCAAACAGGAGAAGACCCGGCGCGGTTCCGCGCCGCGGGAAAAGCCGCGAATGCAGACTCCGCACTCAACCCAAGGCCGGCGTGAGAAAAGGCCGGGTCGCCTCTGTCGTCTAAGGGATACCCTGTGCTGTGGGATGCAGAACTCGAAGAGATCACAGAGGGCGACTCGGGGATTCCGCTCGACGTTTCCACCGTCGATGTCCCGGCAGGGTCCAGTGGAAAGGCGTGAGACGGCGAGGCCAGCGGTCCCCAGAAAAGGTGACCCAGAGCCCGTCCCGCGTCGACGAGGAGGTTTCGGTGTCCTTCCGGCGTCTGGCCGAGATGAGCGTCCGAGAGGAAGGATGAAAAAGAGCCCGTGACTTTCGAAGACCCGTCCCGCTCATTCGCAGCTCTTGACCGCGCCTGAGGTGTTTCGTCAGGGTCGAACCACGACGAGAGCGAAGCAGAATGCTCTTCCTGCGCCTGACGCAGCCTTTCTCGGCACGCGTCTTCGCATTCACGCTTCTCTTCCGGTGTAAGGACGGACGCGTTGCCTGCAGCCGATCCGTTGACGCCCCAGAGTTCCGTCCTTCTCTTCTTCTCGGCCGCCCGTAGACACCGCTCAACCTCCTCCTCGACGTAGGCCTCCCACCGCCAGGCCTTTACGCCGGCAGCCATCTTGAGCAGCCCAACAAATTCCTGAGTTCTCGCCTGAGCGGCCTCGGGCGGGAGTGCGTCCTGGTCGTTTTCGCGCATCAGCTGAGCCTCCACAGCTTCGAGGAAGTGCATCTTAAAACCCTCGCAGTCCGGGGCGGCTGCACACCCGTGCGCCTGCCTCCGGCGCACCACTTTCCAGAACATGAGCTCTCTTAACGTCGTTTCGTCCAAGAGCGCCAGGCGGCCTTGCTGGAGGCACAGGCGGTCGTGGCGCCTGAGAAGCGAGTCGAGCAGCGCCTTCGCGACCGGGAAGGTCTCTGACACGGCGGGCACACGGCCTCGACACGCACGTCTCTCTTCTCGCCGTTTCCGCCTTGCCGCCCGTTGTTTCTCTTCCTCCTCGGTATACACTTTGGGGCGGGTGATCCACTTCTTCTGCGCGGAAAGCTCGACGCGATCCCCTTTAACAGACGAGGAAAAACTCGGTGGTTCTCTTCCCCGGCCTGCACACTCTGCGCCGTCGCAACTGCTGTCCTGTCCGAGAAACGGACTCGCGGCGTCCTCGCCCGTCTGCGGGCCGCCGTCCGGTCCCTTCTCCTGGGACGGTACCGCCGCCGGGGTCTGTGCTTTCTGCGCCGCAGGCGTCGCCTTGTCCGTGACTGAAGATCCGTCTCCTCCGCAGCTTGCATATGTGCTGGACTTGCACTCTCCATGTTCCTCTTCTGCACACGTCACTTGCTCAAATTCGTCCGCAGACGTGGCGTCTGGGCTTGATGTGTCCGTCGCAGCCGCCCCGATCAGGCTAATCGCTCGGATCGACTGCTGCAAAGAATCCGGCGGAGCGCAAAGACAAAAAGCGTCGCATCACCGCAAAAATCGCAGAGTCCACACACCCTTCTGCCGCTCTAGCCTACCTCTTTCTCCGTCGCGAACGCGGCCGTGAACTTTCGTGCGCACTGGAAAAGGCAAGGGACGCTCTGCCACGTCTGCCCGTGACACGATGGTAACAAAGGGCGTTCACACAAACGCATCGCGACGAACGCGAGCACGGACTGAGATCCGATAGACAGACCTTCAGGAGCAGAACCAGGAGTGCAACTCGTCCATACTCCCCAGAAAAAGCTTATAACTCGTCCGGGCTCAGAGATACAGACCTACTCGGAAACCGTCACTAGGCCGCGACGCTCACAGAAGCTGGCGAGACGTTCCCGAAGGATCGGGCGTGCACACGACGCGGACGTATGAATCTGCGGTGACACGGAACCCCTGGACCCTCTTTCTGTCAACGTTCGAACGATCTACGTTCTGGAAGAACCGACGGTGTGGCAAACTGTTGCCGACCGCTGATTGAGATAGCGCGTCAGAACTCGCCCTCTCTGCGCAAGTCTAGGGGAAATTCTCCCCTTTCTTTCAGCTGTATCTGCATCAAGAACGCGACCAGAGAAATGTGCCCGTGGCCTGCACTCCAACACCGGCGAAGCGTCTCAGGTCCCTTTCCTGGTTTTCTCCATCGAACCACTCGACGTCGCTTACCCAGCTTTCACTCTTCATTGCGTTTGGGGAAACGGGGCGTTTTCGGAAAAACGCACTCGCCGACGGTGTCGAGATGCCGAAGGCTTGGCTGCGCAGGGGGTAGATTTGGCGACCTTGGACTTCTCGAAGCTTCTTGGGGGTTTCGAGTGGTCCCCTGAGTTTCCGTCCCCGTTGCTTCGTCGTGTACGCCGTCGAGAAAGTGTAGTGGGGCGGTCGACGTATCGCCCCTGCCTGTTCTCGCCTCTTCCGAGCTTCTTCTTCCCGCTCCGCTTCCTGTAACTCATAATCGTCATCGTCTTCGTCGCTGTCAATCCAGTTCGAACTGCGGAGCAACGCAGGGACGGAAGGCATCTTTCGCCCTTGAACTTCCGCTCGTTGACCTTTGAAGCTGCGACGCGTGATGCGCCGAACCCATCCGGTGTTTCCGACGCGAGCAATGACCGTCGGCTTCGAGGAAAACGCGCGCAAGTCCGGGGCCGAGGCGGTTCGCTGCTCCATGCCGTGCGAACTCGACAGGCATTCCGTACGGGGGAAACCATCGTTGAGGGCGTCGTGGGCAGAAACGCCTTCGAGAGTGGAGAAAAGAGACAAGGACGTGCCTGGCGGGTCAGTCGCCGCGGCCTCTGTCGGTTTCGGGACTGCGGTTAGCACCTGAGCGCCTGCCGCAACGGTGTAAACGGGCCCTGTCACGAGGCCTGGAATCTCGGGGATAGGTTTCGGAGCGATCCAGCAGCTGTCGGGTCTCGCCTGCCGCCGCATCCTGGCCAGAAACGACTCTTCCGGGTCTCCGTGGTCCTGAACCTCCGCCTCTGGGTTTCCAGCTGCATCCTCGTCGGCCTGCGAAGGCGCAGCTTTCCGATTCCATTTGCTCCAGCGCGACAGGGATCGCCAGGCACTTCCGCCCGACACGTCGCGCGATTCTGAAGGCCCCGAACCCGGCACCGTGCTGGCGCCCCCCACACGTGTTGTCAGCGACGACTCGCCGCTCACATAGCGGGACTGGTAAGCCTCCCCGCTGCGTGGAGTCTCGCTTCGTGTCCTTTTCAGGTCTCCCTCCCCCCTTTCAGTCGCCATGGCAACCGTCGTGGCTGCCGTTTCCGTCTTGATGAAGCTGTCTCCCGCTTCTGATGCCGGGCCAGAGCTCTCAGCCAGGGGTCGCTCGGAGCGGGTCTCCTCCTCGCCCTTGCTCCGACGCGAATGGAACCGTCTCGTCGAACTCTGTCTGACACAGGACTTACCGCTGCCAGGAACGAGAGCCCGCCGAGTCGAGGTTTGCCGTCCCTGCTCGCTGGCCGACTCAGAATGCGGTTCCGCGCCCCCGTCTGAAGCCGCGGCGACAGCACCGCCGTCCCAGATCGCTCCACGCTTCTCATGCCCACTGAGAGAGCCCCCCGGCGCGGCGACTGCGTCGAGAGTTACCGAGGTTGCCTGTCCTGCGCCATGAAGGCCGCCGTTCGCACTTCCTCTCGCCTCGGGGTTGCCCCGCTGACCTGGGGAGTCCTCTGAATCGCGCTCGCCTTTGAAGCTTCGCTCTGCTGCGTCGCGAAGCCAAGACTCGCAAATCGGCGCCCGCACTCTGGGTGCGTGACCTGGCGTTGAGACGGCGACTCCCCAGGTAAGTGCGCGCGACACAAAAGCATCCGCACCGGTTGGTTCAGAAGACTCCGCCGTTTGTCGAGGGGAAGAGGCGTGGACGGCACAAATCGAAAAGGAGGGGGGATGGGGAGGGAAATCCTGCACGTCGCACGAAAGATGTAACGACGGGGAAAATGTGGGATCTGCGCCAGGCAGAAATTCCAGTGACGCGTGAGAAGCCGGACGCAACGCAGGACAGCCTTCCGACCCCCCCCGAGCGTCCGCACCCGAGAGCTGGGCCATTGTTGTGAGACATCTGCCAAGAAAGAGAGGTGCTCCCGAGGTCTCTTGACCTTCACAGCCATGCGAAGGGAAAGGGGGAGGAGACCAGGCTGCAGAAAAGGGCGTGCCTCCCTGCGTAGCTTGACAAGAGGATTTGAATGCAGAAGGTGCACGGGGCCCCGCACGACTATTTCCCGTCCCGGAAGACCTTCCACCTTTCTCCAGAAATTCTTCGTCACACGCACCCCTGATCGGCACCGATGAACGATGAACACCCGCAGGCGTTTGCCGGGTTTCGTCGGAATGGCGACAAAGGGGGGACAAAACGCCTAAGGAAACAACACAGATCCCTTCGCGCGGGGTTTGGGAGACAGGATGGTGCCGAGGCAACGAAGCTTCGTAGAACGCGGAGGCATCACGGGCGTTTTGGCGGCCACGAGACGTAGCGTCAGAAGGGGGCGAGAACCCCGTATCCGACAGCATTGTGCCCCGACGGCGCCGGCATCGACATTCTCTAACGGGACTCGGAGAACGCACGCGTGGTTATGGAGGCGGCGGCAGGCCTTTCGACCAGAATAAATGGACGATAAGCACTGGACAGGTCGGCGTGGGCGTCCAGTGAACCGGGGGCAGCGCAAGTTATGGGTTCATTCGACGGAAAAAGTGGAAGGAACAGACGGCCTGGAGAAAAAGATCGAAACGAGCAGTCAGAGGAAATGAAAAGGAAGTGAAATTGCTCGCGCAAAGGAGGAGCTCGACACGTGGATAAACTGGAAAAAATCTGGTTCGGCAGCATTCAGGCCGAACTGTTCGTTGGACACACACCGGAGCCGCGCAACACGAAAAGCACACCGAAGGCACGGAGGTCCGTCTAAATTCCACTTGAGCTAAGCGCCCACCGCGAAAGGGAACGAAAGTCGTTTGCACCAGCTTCTCACAGAAGAAAGCAGCAAAGAGCGCTCGGGCGGAAGTGTCTTTGCGTAGCTGTGACAAACGAGTTGCAGTCCTATTCGCTCCGCATGCATTGAATGCAGAAACGGCCTAGTTACTGTTGACCCGAGACGCTCGACCAACGGAACTGCTTTCTGGTTATTCACTGCGGCAAATATTGGTCCCAGGTTTAAAGGGAAGTTGAATGAGAAAAGGGACCTGTGACTCCGCAGTGAGAGAGGACATCGAAACAGGGTTTGTGTACACCGGTGCGCGTTCGAACGCGCGTCATGCGGAGACGGCTCTTTCGTGTAAATCAAATTCGGGCACGGCCACCAGATGTGAGGTTGAGGCGTACGGGACCACAGATAGTGTGTCTCATGAAAATCCCGTCAATAGTCAGTTTCAAGACGAAGCGGCCCGAACAGCACGAAAAACTTCAGAAGTTTCGCTGAAACCTAGCATGAACATGGTTCGAAGAAGTCCGTTCGTAGGCGGCGGGGCGTCGGTGCATCCCCGCCGGCGGTACGCGGCCTCACTGGGGATTTCAGAGACAACTTTCAAATCGGCATAGAGGAGAAGTCGCACATCGGCACTCTCATAGAAGCAGCAGTTGTTCTGCCACTTTATGGTGAGTGCGAACCCCTCCGGCGGAGTGGGATTCTGAATCCATCAGCTCCGGTGTAGCCGTGCTAAAGCACCGAATCGGAACTCCAGTCTGATGGATTCAACGTGCGGTGCAGAAAGGAACTTTTCATTTTCGTCCGCCATGCTTAGTGACGAAAAATTGTTTGCAGGTGCGAGAAGAGATGAAGGTACTGGCTACCTTCGACAACCGGCAATTCAAGATGCTGAGTAGAAGGAACGTAGAGGTTGCTGCTGTTGTAGCGCAGTGTGACTGAAACTGACATGGTATGTCGGTGGACGCAGGACACAGGGTCAACGCTCGAACTGCCAGCAGTGTTATAGGGGCACTGAGTACAAAATTCTGCAGATGCAGGCCGCTCAACCGGGAACCTGCATACACGGATGTGATAAGTCGGCTGAACAGGAACAGAGACGCCCGACTTGATTCGAACGTATCCAGTGTTGTTGCGTAGTCAAAGTGTGACAGCTGAATGCCACGGCAGCACTGTAGGCCGAAGTGCTCTCAGTGTCTGCAACTGGTATTCTCTTTCTCGATAGATTATCAATTTCTTGACCATTCCCCAACGCACCGGAGCTACACAAGTGTTGCGTTTGGCAATTGCAGCTTGTAGAGTCATAGAGCGTGTACTTCCGTTAGTGTTCGAGAACACACCTTTCAGTTGGCGTTGCCGCCTTACGTGTCGATGAAATGACTGAACACCTCGGGAAGGGGAAGAAGACATGCCTAACATGGCAGTTGTCCTTAGCGCCAACAGAAGAGTGCGGATCGCCAAGCGGGTAGCAGGGATTTCCAGAAAAAGACCAGCCTGGTGTAATGTCTACAGGCACACTTTCTGCCACATTTTCAGAGATCGCAGTCGATGTGTGCTCCGACCTTCCGCTTCAAATTGATGCCGACGTTTGTCTATGAAACTCAGCCGACACGCATCCTCATCAAGAATAACTGAGTATTTTTCGAGGCCTTTGAGTGCAAGTGAGTCACATCAGCTGGCTGTACTACAGTGACAGGCTTGGTGGCGCCCTCAAAGCACAAAGAACCGTGTTAATTGCAAAGTGAACCCCTCGAAGCCGAGGGCAGAGAGTGCAGAGAAAAGAACTGAAAGGAAAGTGCTGTAGTGAGGGTCACGAGCTCGCTTGAAGACGAACATGAAGCGGAACCTGTTTTTGTTGCGTCAAAAGAATTCGAGGATAGGCGGCAAGAAGCTGCGGTCCTCCTCTGAACGATATTCGCTCGTGCTCCATACGTCTCGGCATGGCCAGAAAGTTTCTGCCCCCTTCGCCACGACCTTGCATCGGTGGCTACGTGGACTCTTCACTAGTACACCCACAGGGCACTCGCTGTGTCATCGAGTTGTGGAGTACCATACTAGAGACGATCGTTCTGTTTATGCCACAGCGTGAGCTGCAGTCCCTCGTGAGCAACATTCGTAACACCTGGAAGTGACCACTGGGTTTGCGGTGTCGACGCGTAGGGAATTGTTCTCAACAAAGCAACCTTGCTTGGTGAAAGACTCTACCTTTTTGGAAAGACCCCATGCAACGTCTTATTTGAGAAACATGTCAGGGCCCGACATTGTTTCGAGACTACCAGACTGACACAGGTAGTGACTTCCTTGCTTTGTTAGAGTCTTTCTCAAGTCTTTTGTTCGGTGTGTTCTAACGGTCGCTTAGAAGTTGGGAACTATAGAGCGCCAAAACTGTGACGAAATAACGGGCATGATGGAAGCGAAGAAGAGGGAGGAGCTGACGTCATTGGGAGACGTGACCGCCGATTCACTCGTGAGGCGGCAGATAAAGTGTGCAGCTACAACCTTCATACCTTGGACTGCGAAGTCGTAATGCTTGCACGACAATGATTTGGCCCAAGACTGTCGATCCTACGCTCTATTACGCCTCGTCCACCCGGCGGCTCTCTGTGGTACTCCAGGACTCAGAGAAACGTAACGATGAACAGCGGGGGTTCGCCAGCACCGCGGGCAAAAGAACGAGAGAGTCGAGACAAAACCGAGCAGGTGCATCTCTTCGAATTTCCACTATCGACAGGTTAGCATGACACCACACATTCTTTATTGTAGCCACGGGTCTCGTGCAATCTGGAGTTATTTTAATTGTATCGATGAGCTTGCTGTTACCGGATCACACACGCGCACACACTGCCATACACACTTTGTGGAACCCTGCAGCGATCGCCAGCGTTGAATCATCTCTGGTTCGCGGACACCTGAGTTGACCTCGACTGGAAATCAGATTTTTTCTCCGAATCTTCACTTTTGCGCGGCGTGAGCCTTTTTGTGGCAACGCCCTCCAAACTCAAGGGCGAACTTTTCCCGTCTGTACCAGGATGTAAACACGCTGAACAGGTTTTGTCAGTGGGGGGTTTGAGAGCGCCCTCTCCCCGCCGAGCAACGGGTTGGTCAGAGCCTCGGGTTGGTGCCCTCCGCTCTTTCAACGCTAACGTCCTATCGCGTCTCCCGTCGCCCGATGATAGGGCTCCCCTCAAAACAACGAGGTGCTTTGGCATATATACGGCTGCAGGTCACATGCGAACCAGCCTTTTCAGAGACGACAACCCCCGCGGGATGGCGATAGGCACGTCGCACCCACTAAAACAGCTGGTGTGCTCGTGCCCTACACACCGTACGAACTTCCCAGGGTGGAGGAGCAGTCTCGGTGATTTCGAGAGAAATTTTTCCACGGCAATACCAAGTTCTTTTCAAGGCAAGCGGACCTGCAGACGCCTTTTGCTTGACATCCTGTGCATCTTTTCTTTTTCCCCGCTGCAAAAAGGTTCCGTTCCTTCCGAACTCTCCGACGTTCTCGCCTAGATCGGCTGTTCAGCTGGGGGAAAGTTGTGCGCAGGGCACACAGTGTGCGGTTGATGTGTGTCGAAGGGGGTGCGTCAATCATGACGATTGGGCGTGGACGAGCAGCCGGGGCTGCCCCGGCTACTTGGCGACGGGAGGTTGGCGCACGGCGGAGAGCGTAGTGAAGCGTTTTTGTGACTAGAATTCGTAGGATCTAGGCACTCTGCCTCCATTTCACGCCGCAGCGCGTTTCCCTCTGATATCTCTGGCCCGCCTTTCCTCTGCTCGGTTGCAGGCACTTGCCAGCATCGCAGTGGCCGTTCTCAGATTGTGTAGTCACCTGGATACCACTTGCTTGCCACTGGTGGGCGCACTTCCCATCCAGCTATTGCTACCATCGCCTACCACTCTTCTGCTCTGTTTCGTGCCCACGCGCTCTAACGCGTCCTCGCACACACTCTGAAAATCTACTCTGAAAAAGACGGAACGCCCGTGGGTCCAAATTAAGGGTGTGCAGCGTCAATTTTTATGGTCTTCCTCCCTTTCACCTCTGACGTTGCTTTGCAAACTTTCGCGTCGCTGGTTTGAGCTTCGATGTGTTTTTCTGCCGCTCTCTCCACGTCCATTCCCGCGTGCCCTCTCTCTACTCAGCTTATGCACGACCCTTGCTCGCAATCGAGCAACGCAGTGCAACGCGGGCTCGATTGTCTTTTCCTTCGTGCGGGGCCAACCATCCGTCTGCGCAATTCCTTCCTGCACTTCGCCGCCCACTCGCCAGAAAATCCTCGTCCTTCACCCATGTTTGAGGTGTAGCGACACCGAGGTCACTGCAACGTCTGCCACGGCGGATTCGGGCCGCGTCTCGCGCCCGCCAAGTGTACGGCAATCCGCTCGCACCTCATTTTCTAGGCCGTGCAGTTCGATTTGCTCGAGTTTGGTGAACCACCCGGCAAAAACAAACGTGTGGCTTTCTGCCTTCGATGCTTTGTGGGCACGCCGCGGGTGCGTTTGCTTTTCGCAGCGTTTTGTTTCTTCCCGCGACGGTGCGGCGAATCTCTCGCAGGAATTTCTTTGCCAGAATGAAGCACATCTCTCTCGGCCAATCTGTGCAAGCGGCGTCGTACAGACTCGAAGCGGGTGCTTTAAAGAATCACACCGTCTCTCTTCCGAAGGACATCTCCGTATCATTTCAGGGAATGTTATGCACATGCTCGATTTCTGCACGCTGTTTCCCCTGCTTTTCGTCCGATGTACAGGAATAAATAGCTTGGTACATGCCACCCGCCAGTAAAATGTTTTATGCAAACCTCTGGCGCTGGTTGAATCTGAGACAGCCAGGCCTTGGAAGCCTTGAGCGTGACCATTCCTTCCGGCCTTGCCTTTCTTCTCCACCGCCACCAGACTCGCTCTCCGTTTGCCCGTGATCTGTGGACAGGTGAGCGTTGTCCGATCTGGGCAGTTGAACAAACAACGGGTCTAGTCCCGTGGACTGTTGTTGAGCTTGTCTGAGCTTGCAAATTCGCCTCTGTGCGCATTGCTCTCGCGTTTCTCGGCTGTTTTTTTCTCTTCCGTGTCGTGTGTCAGGCGCACCCGCCAACCCGACAAGAGTTTGCGATGCAGTGGATATTTGCCGTGACATCGCTCTACACCGCGCGTGGAAGCACTGACGTTTGGACCCCGCGACTCGTCGGCACGTGCCGCATGAAGGGCGCGAGCGGATTCAGATGGACGTTCTCCTGAAGGCGATAAAAAGGGCGTGAAGCCGCGTTTCTGCTCACATTTTTTCGCCGCTCTTCGCTGAGACATACGGGGCATCTCCCTGGCGGTGCTCGCAAGCGAGACCAGAGAGGAGGTCCTCCAGTGGCCAAGAGGCCGGAACTATTTCCACTCTCTGCCGCTTCGAGACCGGAAGCAGCCATCTTTTATTTGACGCATTGGTTCCAACCATGCTTTCCGCTGCGCAGCAGCAGCAACAGCTGCTTCAGTTTGACTGGCAGGCTCGAGGCCTGCAACAAGAGGAAGATCGGTCGTGCTGGTATGCCCAGCATCTCCAACAGCACCAGCTGGCTGCGCTAGACTCGCACGCTGTCCACGAAGCTCACCACGTCCAGAACGAATCGCAGACCTCTGGGGGGTCGAGTGTACATGCACCACCCTCGAGGAACGAGGCGCCGGCGGCTGCGCCAGCGTCGTCTTCTTCTCATGTGTCAGGCCAGCTGCAAGCAAGGCGCGATGGACTGACGACCCGAGCTGCCTCGTACCACGTTCAAGAAGACCAGGCAGACCCCCAGGCAGCACTCCGCGAGCAACGAAGACAAGAGATCCAGGCGCTCCATTTCCTCCAGTCTGCGGGAACCACGCCTTCCATGAGCCCGCAAGAGTTTCTCATGCGCCAGCAGATCTTCCAGCAGCAGCACCTGCACCACCTTCAGCATCTGCAGCAGGCGGCATTTCCGCACGCCCTCAATCCCTCTGCGCAGCCCCAGCACTCTCACCTCGCGTCGCATCTCGTCACGGCTCCAGGTGGAGCCGCGGAAAGTCCTCAGGTCTTTCTTCATCAAGGGTACGAGTCTTTCTCGCCTCCTCTCTCGCGCGGAAGTGGGGACGCCGGCGTTCAACCCCGAAGCGAGAATGACGCCAGGCCGTCGCACGAGCTGAGCCGTGACACTTCGCGGTCGACCGGCTACGGAGTCGGGAGCGAAGACTTTCGGGCGGCGTCCGGCGCCCCACTTCCGCAGGCGAGAGCCGGCCTGCGAGCCGCAGACGGTGCGGAGGCGCGAAGCACCCCGCCGTCGGACCGCGGATACCCGGAGACAGCCGCCGGCTCGCCCCTCAAGGAGGGCGATGCCTCTGCGGCTTCGGGGTGGAGTCCTTCTCAAGGCGCGTGTCAGTTGCGTCAGGCGTCCACAGCACCCTCCCCGTGCCGCTTTCCAGAAGATCCGCAGGCTCCTGGCAGTCTACACGGCGCACCAGCAAGTCTCGAGCCAACTCCCGGTGGCGGGTCAGACAGCGGCGCGACAGCCACGGCGGGCTCTGCGGCGTCCGACCACGCGTCGCTTTCGTACGCGACTGAGCCTGGGTCGTTCTCCGGCAGCGCCGCTTGCTTTCCTCCGGGCGGCAACGGTCCTCCGGGTCCCGCCAACCTCCTGTCGTTTGCCCACCCGCCCTCCGGTGTCTCGGCGGGGTATGGAAACCAGTTTCCGGCCTCGGGGCGGTTTCTGGTTGGAGGGTATCCGTCCCAAGCGCAAGGCTGTGGAGGGGGGTACGGTCCCCCCGGGTTCTTGACACAGTTTGGCGCGCACTACGCGAATCCCCACCTCATGCACCCCTTCCCGGCACCGCATGTGTCCCCTCACCAGCTGCCGCCCGCGTTCGCCCCCTCCCAACCCAGCAACGGGGCACAGATGGTCGATTTTTCGTACCCTGCGATTTCAGGCTCCGCCGCTTCGAATCTGCCGGCGAGCGGCGCCGTTCCAGCGGGCGACGTGCCGCATGCGTCGCCGTCCACCCAAGCTTTCCCCAGTCTCCACATGTCTCCGTCTCTCCACCATCCCTCTGCCTCGCATCTCCTCCCCGTGCCTGGCCCGTCGACGCCGACCAAGCGGTCGCCGAACCCGCTGGGGTATTCCTCCCGCCGAGGCTCGCAGAGGCGGCAAGGCCTCGCAGCGGCAGGGACGCCGTCGACCGCCTGCACGCCTCCGCCCTTCACCGCGGACTCGCTGCTCCTCTCGGCCTCCACGGGGCTTCCCTCGGAGGCCTCGTCGCTGTACTCGGGGAGCCGTCGGTCGTCCGCGCACTCCGCATTAGGCCGTGACTCGGCGGGGGTGGTCTCCGCCCAAGACCGGCTCTTCTTCGATGAAACGACGGGGACGTTCTCGATGGGCCACACTCCTGGCACCAGTCACTCGAGAAGGAGTTCCAAGACCGCAGCAAACTCGCGGGGCGAAATGCTGCCTCGCGCCCCTGGCATGGGGGTCGCCGTCGACTCGGGAAAAACCTTCGCCTGGCCCAGAAACTCGGCCGCGCCGCGATCTTCCCCCGGCGTCCACGCAGCCGCGGGCGGCGAAGGTGCGATGGTGGCGGGCTCCGACGGGGTGTCTTCGACAGCCACAGGGAAAAACGGAGCGGGGAAATCCACGCCCGCAGGAGGGGCCGGAAAGGAAAGCGGGGCCGGAGCAACCGGGAATCTCCGAGGACCCTACGCCGTATTCGCCACGCAAATTGCAGTCCCACCCCCGCCTGAACTCGAAGAAGCATGCCAGCGCCTTGCAGAGGTAAGTCCTGACAGCGAACGCTTGAAGGGGGGCGCCTTGACGGCCAGCTCTTGAGGTACTGAGGGCGCATCTCCACCCCACTTACACCCTGACGTATATATATATATATATATAAACGTACATGCATACACGTATATGTGTCGATATACAGATATAGTGTATAAGTACGCACAGAGAATCTCAAGGCGCACGTGAAGCGCTTGCGGTTTTGCGCGTGCAATTTGGTCCCGGGAATGTGTCAAATGCAGCGAAATCGAGGCCGGTTGCATAAGAATGTCCGTCAGTGTCCTGCGACGTTCAGCTGGCCAGCTGCATCCTGATTGGTAGTTTCTCTTTAGTCGATCAGGCACAGTCACACCGCCCCAGATAGATCCTGTATCGTTCCTCCCATTATAAGACGATACCGTTTCTGTGGCAGCTTCTGGTGCTGTGAAACGCGGCGCTCAAAGGGCGCGGAAATGGCCATTGCATGAGAGAGCCTTTCCTCCTCTCTAGTGTTCCAAGAACCCTGCAGGTGTCGATGCTGCGCTCAAAGTTGCCTTCTATCTACATATTTTCGTGACGGATGCTAACTGTCGACCGCACCGGTGCGGTCCGCCCGTCTCACTGGTGTCTGCTGTCGTCGCTTGTACACCTCAGTTCCACTCTGTCCCTTGGGTTTTCGTTCGTCAGCTGAAGGCGCAGCCTCTGATTCAGCAGTGGCTCGACAGTCGAGACGTAAGCTGGAGTTTCGCCTTCGCCCTCGTTTTCAACGCGCGACTGGCCGCCGGAAGCGTCAACGTCAACGTCCGATGGGCCCGCGAACCGACGGTCGTCGGCGGCGCCTTCCTGGTCGGAAAAGGCAAAACGTACAGCTGGCGGTGAGACCCAATATAGAAGCGCTCGGCGCATATAATCATACATACATAACATAGATACATACATAGATACATGCATACAGGCATCCATGCATACATTATATACATACATACATACATACATACATACATACATACATACATACATACATACATACATACATACATACGTATATGCATACATAACATAGATACATACCTGCATACATTTGCAAACAGCCCTACCTGCGTATTCACCCGTGCGTGTCTGGGGGAGTTCTTGGTGGGCAGAGAGGGAGGAGACCGTCCATTCTGATGGCGTCTGACAGAGGCTAAAGAGGGACACCAGTGGGCGGGAGCGAATCGGGGCTCTGCGCCGTCAGGCCCGCGAAACGCCTGGAGCACTCACGCAGGAGCGCGAGCATGCGCTTCTCTTCACTTTCGAGGAAGCAAAGTGCATGAGGTAGAGACGCTCTGCGTTCGTTCTCGGCGTTGCGCTCAGACGCGCCCCACAGGAGGCGAGCCCGCACATCATTCTGCAGTGCTTCGAGGCTGCATGCAAGGAAAGGCAGAAAACCTTTGGCCGTTCTCAGCACGTCGATGACTACTTGGCGGTTCTGAAAACCGACCTGGCGACGGGTAAGCAGGAGCGGCGAGAGGCAGGGTGAAAGAGGCGGCTTTTCGCAGGAAAACTCGGAGCGGCACGCACGTGACGAACTTGTGGGAACCGTTGTGTGCCTTGATATCGGTGCATATCACTGTGTCTTTGTCCTCCTGTCGCGTGTGTGTTTTTGAATGTCGGGAACTATCTCGGGACCCACGCGTTTCTGCAATCTTTTCCATGTACTTTTGTGTCTTGCATTTCTCCCCATTTCCCCTCCTTCTCCCTCACCTCTCTCTCTCGTTGTCGCCTTTTGGCCGCGCCCCCGCAGTCCCCGTTGCACCAACGAGCGCACGGGTGTGCAGTCGGTGATTCGGTCAGCTGTTGTACACGTGCAAGCATGCAAACCTTTCCGTTAATGCTTTCGTTCCGTGAGCCTGTGGTTCAGACTTCTTTCTCCTCGAGAGTCTCGCCCTACACGTTTCATGCGCGTCTCCGCCTTTTTCGCTTCTGGTTGCATGCGCTTGTTCCGCAGCGTGGCGATTGGACGCAGAGGGCCTGCAGCAGGCAGCAGATTCTCTGATCGCGCTGCACGGCCTGGACATTTTTTGTGGTTTGCCGGTGACCTCGAAGCAAGTGAAAGATCTCCTGTACTTTGATCCTCACGCCAACTGTTTTTCTCTCGCCCCCGAGAGCCCGCCTCTTCCGCCGCTGCACTGCTTTTTTCCTGGCCCGCAGGACGCGTCTTCGGCGTCTGACCTCCTGTTGGGGATAACGAAGGAAAGCGCAGCTTTAGCCGCGCCCGACAGCGTCCATTCTTCGGCTCCGCCTTCGCCTTCGGGGGATCTACCCTCCGCCTTTGGCATGCGGTGTACGTACACCTTCCGCTGCCCGGCGCCCGACTGTCTGGGCCTTCTCTACACTCTGAACCGCGTTCGGCTCTTCTGCTTGAATGCCAAGTTGAGGTCCTCAGCCTCCGGTCCTTCCAGCGATGTCCTGGAAACGAGCACAGGGTTCGACAGCTCGACGGGGAGCGTGTGTAACCGGCCTTCTTTCTCGATCCGCGAGGGCGCCCGGGGCGTATCTCCGTCCCTTTCCTCGGGCTTGGCCAACGGTGGCGGGTGTCCCCCTGGCGCCGTCCATGCGCCCGCCGATTTCTCGGCCGACGTCTCCCACGTGCCTTATCCGAATGCTTCCTTCCCGCGCGCAGCCTACGACGCTGCAGTGCCAGGAAGTGGCTACGGAGGCAAGGATGACGACGCGTTTCTCCCCTCTGCGTTCGCTTCCGGAATGAACGGCGCTGGCCCGCGGGAGCTCGAAGGGGCCGATCCCGAGCCACGGAAGGAGAAAGGCTTCGAGCTCGCCGCCTTCGCCCCCGCTGAGGCGTCGCTGTCCTACGGGTCGTCGCCGCGCGGCAGAACGGTCAAGTCGCCGCGCTCACCAGTGGGATGTGCGCTCTACGAGAGACTGGTGCAGGGCGCATCTTCGCCGAGTGCCGGTGAGCCCCGCCGAGGCGCGCCGGGAAACGTCCCGGGGGATGTCTCCGGGGCGCTCCGCGACGAACCCCACGAGACCGGAGACCGCCCTTTGCTCTCCGGCGTCGGAGGCCCGAAGCGCGACGCGGGCGCGGCCGGCGGCGAGCCGCCGGATTCGGAGCACCAAGACGAAGAGGCGGCGAGGATTGCCCCCCCCGAGGCGGGATCCGGGCAGAGCGGCGCGCGAGCTGAGGACGAGAAGGAAGGCGTGTCGCCCAGACTCGCCAGTGGAGTGGGACAGGGCAACCGCGGCGACGCTCGCGAGGCCTTCTGTGGAGCGGAAACGGACGGATGCCCGACGGCTCACATCGAGCGCGAAGCCGTCGAAGCTCCGCCGGGGCTGTTGGAGTTCGGAGAGAACGCGCCGTCGATTGAGGGCGCGGAAAGACACGACAGTGCACTTCCCGACGAGGCAAAGGGTGGAGCTTATCCAGGATCGTCTCGGCCGGCACGGCGGTCTGCCTCGCGAGGGTACGCGAAGGTGAAGAAGCGGAGACGCCCGCTCCTCGCGGCCTCGCGAAGGAAAGCCGTTCACCTCTCGTGTGTCTCCGACGAGGCCCAAGAGGCGTCGCTTCAGGACGAGGGCGAAGACCGAGAAAAGGACGACGACTCCGAGCAGTCGTCGCAGCTGGGTGCGGTCGCGATTGCCGGGGGACCAGCCTCGACTCTCCGCGCGGCGCACCCCGCGTTTGCCTCAGCGAGTCTCGAGGAGCCGTGCAGTGGCCGCAAACTGGACTGCAGCGCGGCCTGGATGGCGGAGGAGCGGGCCGACCGGCACTTGGAGGCGTTTTTCTCGGCGTGTGTCGACGAGCGCCCGCGCCGCGGCGAGGCGAGCGAGGACGAGAAGGCAGAGGACAGAGCGGGGTCGCAGCCGAGCGCCCCGCCGTCTCCAAAGAGGCAGAAGAGGGGAGCAGAGGCACTGGCAAGGGTGAACGAGGGCGAGGCCGAAGCGGGGGAAGAGCGCTGCCCCGCGCCTCGTGATCCCCAGGAGAAACCGCGCAGCGAGAAGCGTCTGCGGGACGGAAGTCTCGGCGAGGGCGAAGACGCGTCAGACGGCAGGCACACTCTCGAGCGGGTCGAGGAAGAGCGAGAAGACGCAGAGAGTGAGGAGAGCTTGTCCCCCGGTTCCGGGTCGGGGGCGAAGCGCGGAAGGCGAGGCTCTCCGGCAGGTGACTCGGGGACCGCAGACGAGGGGCTGTTCTTTGAGGGGAGAGAAAGTCACGCAGAGGCGGCGAATGCGTTCAGGGAGCTCCGGGCACTGGCCGACGACGAGAAGGGGGCTGAGGAGAACACAGGCCTCCGCTTTCTGGACGACCCGAACACGCCGAGCCTGTCGCCGACGGACCCAGCGTCCCGGGGCGGGTCGCGCGTCGGAGACGAGGACGAAGAGAAGGGCGGAGAAGAGGGAAAGACCGACGGCCGAAGGAGACGCGACGGTCGGGCGAGAAGGACGCGGCGGTAGATACGCGCGAGAAAAGGCGCGCGTGCAAAAGGCCCCAGGCCCAGGGGCCGACGCGAGGATGTGTGCAGAAAAGGAATCCCGTTATGCTCCCCGCCGGAAAACACATGAGATGACGTGGGAGCAGAAGGGAGATGTCAGCGGACAGAGGTGGAGATGAGACAGTTCAACCGTCTACGGCCGGGGAACTGGATCGCGTATGAAGAGACGCCGCCAAGCGAGCGGCTCAATCCGGGGTCTAGGCTCTTCGTCGCAGCCGGCCTTGGAGGTGCCCCGAAGGCAGCCAGGGGATGAATGGGAAGCATTGGAGGGGGCACGGTTGCAAGATCAAAAGAGAGGCAACGATGGGACAGGGCGATTTCGTTGGAAAAGAGGTGAAGGCGAGTCGCGTTCGCCTTCTTCCCCACGACCCGAGCACGCGGAACGACGCAAGGCGGGGCCTCGAAGAGGGCGAGAGTGTGTGTTGTTCCCGCGGGAGGTGCCGACAAACGAGTGGCAGTTGACACGTGCAGACTCCCGACAGAACTCGGCACGAACGACACAAAGCTAAAGAAGGGTGGTTTTCACGTTTTTTCTGCTCTCTCTGCCTGCGCTTTTTCTCCGCCTTTCGGGGTGCGTCTCGCACGAAGAAATGGCCACGGTACTCCACGGTTGGTATGCACATCCCGCAGTCGACCGATTCGCCTCTACCGGGGCTGCCATCGCTCTCTTCTCCCGTGCCTCTCTGCGTTACCGACATCCTTCGTGAGAGGGGCTTTTCGTTCCAAGTTCTTCGAGGACGCCGACGGCCCTAGAGAACCTTCATTTTTCTCCCCCGAGATTTTTTTCCACGTCCTTTGAGAACACGAACACTACGGGATGAGGGGGATGAGGAGGACGAGACGGATTTTCAGGGTTGGGGAGTCCCTGACTGTTTCGTTGTGACAGGGAAGCGTCCAAGTTCTCGCTTCCGCTTGTTTGCGCCGACGAGACACCGAAGGTAGACGGGCTATGTCTGCGTGACGCGAAGCAGCGAGGAACTGACAGAGTCCGGTTGCTGGTGTCGTCGGAGTGGAGGGGAAAGGACGAGAATCACTTTGTTTTTCTCGCTTTTTGTGCACAGACTCCACGCGTTGCTGGCGGGGGTCCGAACAAACGGGGCGGAGCGGCCTGGCTGCGCCAGGCAGCCGGGGGAGACAGTCGACGAGGCAGCTAGCGTGTGTCAGGCTGTCCCCTGTGTCTCTGAAAAGAATCCGTAAACATTCAGGCGATTTTGCGCTTCCTTCGCCCGCGCGTGCGTCGAGATCGACAACGCACCGCTGGCGAGCAGAGAGGGTTGCCTGTGGTTGGGTGTACGGAGGTGGACGCGTGCACAGGAAAGCCCCCGCATCCTCCTTTTTCCGTTCTTCCGTATGTGTGGCCGAACCATGGTTGCGACTGTTCCGCCACCTCAAACAGCTGCGTGAGGGTTTGAATGCTGAGGAAGAAGATTTCACAGAAAAAAAACAGTTCACAGAAACGAAAGCCTCCACCTTTCCAGAGGCGCTGAACACTTTCACACAGCTTCAAGAAACCACGCAGCGCACACACCGGCACAACTCGATATATATATATATATATATACATATACATACAAACTTTACATATATTCCACATCGGTTATGTTCTATAGGCGTAATATATAGATTACTGTTATCACTCGTATTAACAGCGAGAGAAACCTACGACTCAGATGCTAGTATGATTAGTTCCATGGTACTGGGAGTGATAATCTCTGAGACAGGGTTATTTATAAGCTTTTTCTGGGGACTATACGCGCATCTAAAGATATAGGCAGCTAGAAGTACGACAGATATGTGCAGAGCTCGTACGTTCAGAATCCCGCCGTCGCGCGCGTACGCACTTTGGAGTTCCTTGCACTGCCGAAGAGACGACAGAGATGACAGGCGCAGATGAAGAAGCAGGTACGAAGCTCTGTTCCACGGAACCACCGCGCTGTATTTCCACTGAGGCGGATTTGAGTTCACAGAGTCGACCGTTCCGGCGTTTTGACAGAAATGCTGTGTCGTGCGCATCGTCGCTAGCGCGGCACTGGCTATCGAGTCGGGGTTCCTGCGCCGTGACTAGGAACGTCTCTGGGGTTGCTACCGTTCGTGCGACGCTTTTGCAAGGCGCATTTTCCGTGACTGGGCGAAAGCCCGTGGCTCGGGAGGTTTGCGCGGGCGGGATGTTCGAGGACTTCGAGAGGCCGTCGGTCCCCACACACTGCTTTCGTTCTCTGCGGTCCTAAAGCATTGTTCGTTCGCCGAAGCCAAAAGTGGTGGGGTGCCGTGTCCTCCCACGGTTGAGTTTATTACACAGTTTCGTTTGTACGTGTAGGATCTGGACGACCCATGAAGGTTCTAGAGCGCCTTCCTAAAACGGAAAAATGTTGAATACAACGCCGCCGCCCAGTCCTCTCTACTGGTCTCCCTCTCTACGTTCATCCCCTCTCTAAAGGACTACTACAGGAGTGTGCTCTGGCTTTCCTGGACGTCATTGATGCCTCGCAGTCTGAGGCGGGGACTTCTCTGGTCTGCCAGCTGGTGCGAGGAAGACTCTGCGCTACGAAAAATAGATTTTCAACCGAGCGATTCGTTCGTTTCCGTTTCTCAGCACTAAGTCTAATCCGGTTTCGAAGCCGAATGCGATCGCAGAAAAAGGACCAAAGAGTCGGTCCCAGGAAGCAGGGACGGAGAAGCTGTTGCGACTGGCCGGAAGGCGTGAGACGAGGGGAACACAACGCTCTCCAACGTTCACCGAACTGCACAGATCGGAGAGGAGAGAGGAGCGACCGTCCCGCCTTCGCCAAGCAACCGGCTCAGACGCACGCACACATGGCTGGCGAACCGAGCGCTCACATTTCGGCAAACGAGACAGCGGAGAAGCCAACCGGGAGGCTCTAGTCGTCGTCCCCCCCACGGACAGTCACCGTCGTGTCGTACTGTTCAATCATTCCTGGCACCTGAAAACGAAAACGTACACAACGAGCGTTCGAAATCGATCTCCCCCACGAACCAGACCCCAGACTCACTTTTCATGTGCACACCGAGCTACATACATCCCCATGTACATACACTCTTCATAAACCCTCAGCCACACTACATATATATATATATATATATATATATATATATATATATATATATGAACACCTGCCTAGAAGCGCGATGCAAATAAATTCGACGTGTCCCTTCACCTGCTATTATAGGTGCGCCTCTCTGGAACTTTGTGCGATAGAGGCAACCGAGACCGGAGCATCCGAGTTTTTCCCCGTTTCTCTGCGCGTGAGGAGTTTACCTGCATGCGGCGTTGCCGGTCGAGCTCTCTAGCTCTTGCAAGAGCCTCCTCGCGTTCGGCCTCGAAGAGAGGATCATTGTCTCCGGCGAATTCCTGAAAAACGTCCAGACACCGCGATCACTCGCGCGTTCTGCCCTCGGCCCACACAACCGCCTCGGCGTTTTTTTCTCAAGAAAATGCACGGGCGTGTGTCTGCTCTATTTGTCGGGCGACCTTCCGGGATTTTTTTCTGACACAGACGCCGGCCCACCCGCGCGCCTGCGCAAACCCCGACCGCAAAGGAACTCGGGCGAAAGTGCATCGGCTAGAAAGCTACGAACCTTGAGAGAGATGAGGAAGTCGCGCATGTGCTGCTGAAACCGAGTCGGCTTCGGATCTCGACAGTAGTTGAACAGGTCTACAACGAAGGCTTCGACTTGCTTTTGGTTCACCGTCTGAAAGCTCCGACTGAGAAGGTCGATCAAACTTTGCCTAAAAACAACATCGCCGTCACCGCCATGGGTTCCCCGAAACGAGCGAAGAAAAGGCGAGAGCACGCGGGGTACTGCGTCCCCACTGCGCCGCACGCGACCGACACGGCGTTGACTCGAGTGAAAAGCTGTCTTGTTTTGTAGGCTTTCAAGCGCACGCGTTGAACCAAACGGGAAGGTGAACAGAAATCGCGAGGTAAAAAAAAGGCCAAGACTGGCGTACACGTCGACACATCGACGAAAGACGACAAACCGGCCGGCCTGCAGCTATGCACGCATGCACGCCGCCCGCGATACAGAGATTTATATATATATATATATATATATGTATATACATATATACATATATACATATATATATATATACATATATACATATATATATATATACATATATATATATACATATATACATATATATATACATATATATATATACATATAGCGCGGCTGAATACGGGGATGCGCGAAACTGTATGCTTAGATGTTCCAGTGGAGGCTGGGGTTTGGAGTGCACATGGAATCCGTTTTCTCTGAAGAGGCGAAACACTGGGCTTACATGACATTCTCTCGGGTGAGGCCGTTGGCCGGGTTCTGAACGACGCCGAACTCGACGATGCGAACTAGGTGCATGAAAATCAGAGTTTGATATTTGAACCCTGAGCGATGAAGGGTGTCCGTGAGAACCAAGAGTGTCTCCTTCATTAAACTGAAATAAAACAAATTGCAGAAGTCCGATAAAACCTGCAGAGAACGGAACATCCACACGCGAAACACACGCCAGTGAGGAGTGCGGAGGCGCCACCAACAGGCTTTCTTCTCCCAAAAGCTAAAGACACGCACACCGGCTCTTCATCCCCTGTCAAAAAAAGAGCACCAGAAGAACAGCTGAACCGCCAGCAGTCACGGTTGTGCGAACCTTCTTGCAACAAAGCGAAACAGACGAAAACCGCGAAAAGAAAACGGGAGTGCACTTGGCGTGAAGAAACGATCAAAGATGGCAGTTTTTCTAACCCGGCTGTCCTGACCGACAGTACGGGGCGAGGGAGACAACGCATCCTGAGAGCGACGCGGAGCCGGCTTCACCAATGCGAAAGAGCCGCATCCGCGAGTCTCGAGAGCGCAAACCTTCACAGAGTGGAGTTGTAACGGTTCTCGAGGTTCGGAGGGTATGTGAAGACACGGGTCCCACGCACGAATGCGCGCACCGAGTGTCGATACACCTGGGGAAGGATAACCTTCTGGGTTGAGACTCCAAAATGCAAGAACCGTTGCGACAGAAGAAAAACACGCGCAACGCGATCGTACCTCGCGTTTGTCGTTGATGAGTTTCAAGAGGAACTCATAGGTCACCTGCAATCCTTGTTCGGCGACAGACGGATGCTCGTGTTTGAACGCCCAGACTGAACGCACAAACAGTGCGGCCATGAAGATGCGGTGTACATACGCAAATAAAAAGATGCAGGCACATGGATACATGCATATGGAAAAAGAGACACATACGACCGCACACCCGCAGGAAAAGCATTCCTAGATATATATATATATATATATATATATATATACATCTATATTGATAGAAGCTTTGTACTATGTGTGTATGTATAAATATAGGTTTATATACCTTTTGGTAGAATGCACGCTCTCTATTCGAGGAAGGAAGCGGAAAAAAAGTAAAAAGATTTGCCCGGGGAGGTCCTTGACCGTAGATGCAGGAAATCAGATGGGCGTCCCCGAATACGCACGTGATACACATGTAGATATATATATATATATATATATATATCTGGCTACATATTTGTGGATGTAGACTGTGTGAAAACGCACAGATGTGTACGGGCTTGTGAGAGCGGCCGTTTGTGGGGCTGATCGTTTTGGTGTCTTTGCATCTGAGGCCGTGAACAGA
Source organism: Neospora caninum Liverpool (assembly GCF_000208865.1). Classification (NCBI taxonomy): domain Eukaryota; phylum Apicomplexa; class Conoidasida; order Eucoccidiorida; family Sarcocystidae; genus Neospora; species Neospora caninum. Next base: position 4,305,075 of record NC_018398.1, on the reverse strand, counting down.
CTCACCAAGAGACTCCACGTAGGCTTTCAGCTGGTGCGGCGGGAGGGCGAAAAGGCCATCGAAGCAGTGCTGATTGCAAACCTTCAGGAGCTCGTAGAATTTCTCGCGGTGGTCTGGGTAGCTGAAGAAACCCGTGCAAGCACAAACGAGGGCGCATGCAACAAAGATGAGAGCGTCTCATCTTTGTTGCATGCGGTGCACTTCGCAGGCCCGAACAAAGAGTGGGGACGAAACACGCAGAAAGAAAGCCGAGAGAAGGTTACAGAGAAGACAAACAGAAGCGAGAACACGAAGTGCGGTAGGGGAAGAAACGGAAAAGTGTGTGACGAATCACAACGGAGACGTGTGGCCTTTGAGAGCGAAAAAAGGTCACACGTTTTTCTGCGCCCAGTCGGTTTCTCTGTCCCTCCAACCACGGCACCAGAGAAGACCGCGGAAGCCTTGGGGCGTCTCCGCGAATTCCCGAAAAGAAACGCAGAGAGGTTCGAAGAGAGACGCGTGCGCGCGCAGGAGAGAGATTCTTCTTCGAGCTGACCTCTGGAAATCCGTCTTGATCATATCCAGGGTGGAGTCGAAGACGAACTCGAAAATGACAGGAAGCACCTAAAAACCACACATCGCGCGCACAGCCCTCGCAAATCGAAGAACGAGACGCAAGGCAGGGGAAAGGACGCACAGAGACGAAAAGAAAACGGCGGCGAGGGCGAGGCAAGGGAAGAGGGGGGAGGAAACCTGACGCCTCGAGAAGAGAGATCTCTACAAAACGGGAAGTCCAGAGAAGTAAAAATGGAAAGCCAGAGGATAAGCGGTACGAACAGACGAGCGTGAGAGGGAGGCGAAAACCGCGAAACTGAGGGGAACAACGCGAAAGAAGGCAGGGGGAAACACGGAACCTTTTGCTGCATGCGCGTACCAAAATTAAAGACAGAGAAGAGGCATGCCCCGCTCTTCGCAGGCGCAAAGAGGCATCCCCCCCTTTTTATGAGAGTTACACACCCATGTTCTTTAGGCTTGCTGTACGTCACGACTCCGAACTCGTGACACATATAACGTGGAAGGTTGTGCCATTCGCGGCGACTTGTCAGGCACGTGAACTCTAGGTTTTCCGATCTCGAAATTCTGAACGGCCGTTCACGGTGCGCCGACACCCGGACCACTGCGAGTCCGAATGCGCAGCTCGAGACGCCTTGTCCTAGATGCTTCAAAAGACAAGCGAAGCCTGGAACCCACCGGAGAAATGTTGGAGTCAAGACGCGCCATCAGCACGGAGAGCAAAGTTAGCACCTCGCAGTCCCGCGTATCGGGGATGTTGTTCCTACACAGAGACAGATGGTGTTAATAGGCATTTCGTGCTTTTAAGTGTAATGTTAAAAAACATGGAAACCGATGCGCGGGAAAGCACTCTGACGCCACTGTCTTCTTGGAAAACCGGTCGGCCATCACCAGGTGTCGCTCAACATAGGCGGCAAAAACAGCACAAAAAATCTCTCAAAAAATTCGAAAGACGAGGAAAGACAAACGTCCACACCCAACATCCACACAGCTACACAAAAACGACTCACACGTAAACAGATCCAAGACGCGTGTACAGCTGGAGATACATGCTTATACGTCTGCCGGTGCGTAGGCATATCTACACGTGTGCACATGCACACACCTATAGATAGAGAGATGGGCACAGATCAAGACACAGATATAGATACATCGGCGAAGACAGAGATAGATGAGTGTAAATAGGGGTGTGCATGTGAAGTGACTTCGGGTCGAGGGTCTGTGTGGGTGTCCCTTACTTGTAGTCCGACAAGACAGGTTGCAAGAGGTCTCCGATGAGTTTTTCTGCAATTTCTTTTCGGCAGTTTGCGCCTTCTTGCGCGGCTGTGTCCACGAAAGTCTCCACCAGATGCAGTGTCTCTCTCTTGTAGAGATGCAGTGCCTTGATCTCGCTGTGCTTGATTCGAGATGGGCCACACCGCTGGACCTCTTGGAGAATTCGCTGACTGTACAGGCCGTACACTTGAATCATTTCCTGGTAGATCACCATCAGCTGGGGAGTGAATGCAGCGCCTGTCGCTCTAAAGGAGACATGTGGAGAAAAAAAGTGGAGGCGACGTCCAGGGAGCGACGCGCGAACGCCGGAGAAACCGTAAATTGCCGGTGACGATTCACAAACGTACGACGGCCCCCACCCGAGGAGACACCCCCGCAGATACCGCCATCCACCAGGCACGCAGCAACAACATGCGCATCTTTATAAACACAAGGAGAGATGCTTATACATACATACATATATATACATATATATATATGCACATCTACATCCACATACATATCATCTACATATATATCATCTACATATATATCATCTACATATATATATATATATATATATATATAGGTAGACGCATGAACGTGGGGTCAGCTCCTTTGGAAAATCTGCCCCTGGTCTGCGAGTGAAACGGCCACCACGGAGACACCCGCGGGGTGTATCACCATCTGGAAATCGCCACCACACCTGCACATGTGGCCTTTTATCCCTCCGTTCCTCAATCACGTGTTTCCTTATCTGCACACGCACCGTTGTGCGTCCACACATACACGAGAACACATAACTGCCGTGTGGCCAGTTTGCGTCGAACGCAAGCATCGAATCGACTCCAATACCTAAATATATATATATATATATACATATATACATGTATATATATTGTACGTGTGTATGTGTAGGTCTAGGAAAGTGAGGTTATTGCTAGGGCGCACTGATGCGCGCGATGTGCCTGGGGGAGGAAGCGCAAGGCTGAAGCGCGTACTTTGCGACCCGTTGGTTTAGCCGGAGAATGTTGACCAGGCGTTTCGAGACGTCCAAGGAGTAGAGAACCTGGTCTGGGTTCGCCTTCGCGGCCTCCATGATTTGCTTCCAGGTCGTGTTGCACTGCTGCATGAGGCCCATGATGCACTCGTTCTTCAACGAATCCGCTGCAGGAACGGAGGGGAATCGAAGCGCCGCAAAAACTCGAGAACGTTTACAGTCGCACCTTGTGACAACCTGCGTACTCGCCCCTTTTCCCTCGCATCTGACACCGTACAGACATGTGTAGAGATATAGATGTACAGCTGTACAGAGATACGCAAACGCACAAGAACATGCGTACATTTGTTTATGTGCTCATTTACGTCGGTGTCTGAATGTAGTGTCAGGGACAGGATATGTGTTTCGTGTAGTCGGATACGTTCATTCAACTCTGTGTAAGTCGCGGGAAGCAAAAGAGAGATGCGTAATTCCAAGCACCTCTGATGCCTGCACTTTCGATTTTCAAGTTTTCCTTTTAACCCTTGTGACGCCGATTCAAAAAACTGCATCGCCTTGGAGACTTTCCTCAAACGGAACAGTGGCGACTTACACGTCGCAGACACAACCCACGCGACGGCCTCGAAGAAGAGAAGGTTTTGCTTTTCATCCAGAACCTCTGTCTCCTTCGTGTGTTTCTCGATAATCTCCATGACGAACGGTTTCGGCTCTTCTGAAAAGCACAGCAAACATCGCAAATGATCACTCATGCACACAGCTCCAGACAGAGACGCCGGAGGCACAAGCCTTCGAGCACCAAGTTCCACTTTTCTTTCCTCGAATTCCAGCAGAGACGCAGTGTCGAACCAAAAAACTCTAGAGACATCCATACGGAGCATAAATCCATGAAGTACATTTACCCACTTACCTATACGATCAGATATGAGAGATGCATATGGACATATATACATATATATATGATGAATGTGCATCTATACATACATATATATATATATATATATATTCATATGCTGATACATATATACATACATATGGATAGATGGATTGAGATGGCGATTGAGAACCAGAGAGATGCGAATTTCCACGCTTTTCCCTTGATTTTTCGGGAGACATCTGTATGTTTTTGACGCCGGCACGGTACGGAGGTCAAGTAAAAGGACTCCAGTTACGCGAGCGCCCGCTTCCAAGTTCTGTATGTCTGCTGCGCGCTGGCCCACTGGACTGCCAAAGGCAGCTGAAAGTGTTTGGACGAATCCTCAGACCGGCGCACATGCGTGGCTCTCCACCTCAGTTTCCAACATCCGATGGGGCCCTGCCTGACGGAGAGAGAGACAACCGCGGGGGAAAACAACCGACCTTGGCGCGAAGCAGCCATCGCCTGTTTGCATTTCTGGGCAACCTTGAGGAAGGTTTCGCAGGCCATGTCTTGGACGCCGGGAAACGTCTCGTGCATGAACTCGAACAGCTTGTAGACGACGGTTTTGAGGAATTTCCAGTGCGCCTTCAGAAACCGCGGGTACTGTCCTACGACGTACATGATATTGCTCGCCACAATCTGCGAAGGCACGCGAAAGAGACGAGAAAACGGGAAGACGTCGCCGCGTATATTTCCCCCAAGAAGCTCTGGGTGCCGCGCACAAGAAGTGACACGTTTGCTGCTTCCTACATGCAGAAGCGTGAATCCTTTTCACAGGACTTGCGTGTCCAGAACCTCCCGCACGCAGGCTCGCCACACTCAGACGTGCATTTGGGACCACCGCCCTGCGCGTCGGGCAAGGGAAGACAGTTGTCTCTCCGAGGCAGAGTCGAGATAGAAGTCACGCCCAACGAAAGACTCCTCGGAAAACTGAAGACGCGTAGTTGGCGTCTGGGAAGAGCGAGGGCGAACCCCGTAAGGCTCCGGAGGGTTTCTGGCGCATGCAGTTTCGCGCCATTCGGCTCTTGCTGGTGCAACTGTGAGGAACCAGGCCATCGTGCGCAGCTGGATAGAGCACTCGACTGTTTTTCGGGCCTTTCAAGTTGTTTTTAAAGCCGACTGCGCATCTACGCGAGAAGCGGTGAGCACCTTCATCCAGATGAATCTCCAGCTTGGAAACACACACGTCCCATTCCAGGAATAAACAGGCGAAACCCAGAGGCAATCCTTCGGAGTCACAAACCGCCTGTTGAATCCAGCGGCCAACGGGCGAGCAGCAAAACTCTCTCTTCTCCCCTCGTGCTGACTCGCAGGCTGAGAAGATCAAGAAGACTACTAAGACTGGCAGTCAGGTTGAGAATCAGACGAAGAACTGGAAGGAGACTCACAGCCTTGTCGTCTTTGCCTTTCATGAGTTCACAGAGATTGAGCAGATTCCGAATGACTTGGACGAGGAAACGCCGCTCGATGTCTTCGCGCATCGCGCCGCTGATGGAGCCGATGGAGTAGCAGAGTCTGTTGAGGGCCGTAGGGTTCCAACCACCCAGCTGCACGGGAGCCTGCATGCACTGGACCAGCGCGGAGACGCGAGCGACAGCGGATTCAGCCCAAGGTGAAACGATACAGGGAGACAAGGGGAAGCCGCAAAGAGACAACGCCGACTCCACGGGAACGGGGAGAAGAAGTGGAGAGCAAAAAGAAGGGGTTCACATGCGACTCTGACGGTTGGTGTCCGAGGCCGTGGCGAGGCCGAGGCTCTGCTTTGGAAAGGCACTAGAGCAAGCACGGAAATCCAAATCCTAGTTCCTTCGGCCGTCCACAGCGGCGTCTCTCTCCGTGAGCGACGGCAGCGCGCGAAGACCACCGGGGAGAGTCAGACGAGCGGGTTTTTTTCTGACAACGCGAAGCAGGCGATGAAAACCCAAGAGAAAAAAGAGAAACGAGGCCGAACTCGCAAGAGAGAACCTCAGGTTGTGTCGACGTGCAAAGGTCTCGATCGCAAAAATCCGCGGCACGCACAGGCCCCCAGCGTATCCCGAGAGAACAGCGCAAGGATCGGCAAGTCGCGAAGAACGAAGCAAGAAGAGAGGGGGACGCCAGAAAGGCTCTCACCTCGGTGTTCAAAGTCTCGAGCATGATCGCCTCTGTCTCCTCTTGGCCCAGATTGGTGAGAAGAACTTGCGTGCACCGCATCGTGTTGTACAACGCGACTTCAGCTGCAAAGTATGCAAACCGCCAAACTTTTCCGCTTTTCTCTCCAGCAAGAAACGGCATTCACGCATTCTCTTCCAATCTATACTGTTCACACACGTCCTCATTTCCCATTGTACACAGAAACTCACACACAGGAAAGGCATCAACACGCATTTATATCTCTTCATATATATATATATATATATATATATATATGTACTGATTTCCCTTTACATATGTGCAGGTATATCTCTATACATGGATATACATATGTATATATATGTATTATATTGGACAGGAGCGTGGCGTTTAAATACGAGAATAGGTAAGATGCGAAACAGAGAAACGGTGGTCTTTCAGCTGAAGATTTGTTTTGTTGAAAAGCATCTTGAGCTCCCTGCATACCGGTGTCGACTTCGTGGTCGCGAGTAACCTCGCCGGTCTCCTGGTCGAACTGTATGTACACCTCCTGAGGCTTCGCCATCTTCCGGATCATCACTTTCCGAACCTCGTTCAAGACGCCCGAGTACATTTTGACGCGCCACGAGAGTTCTGAAGAGCTGCACGGGAGGCGCAGTGCGTCAATCCCACTTACACCGCCTGCCGGATCAGAGCCTGCAGCAAGGAAAAAAAAACTTCTACGCGCGGTATGGGGTATCTACACCTGCAGGGTTGGTAGAACCCCTTAAATGTGAGACCAGTTGGAAAACGACGACAGGAAACCTAGGAAAGGCACAAACCGTTTCACCTCTCGACCGTCGTGAGAACGCTCCACGCTGTCCCAGAACAAAGCTGTCACACCTAGACTTGTGCGTTGGTGTCTGTGCGACAGACTTTTCCACGAATCTGCGTTGTGCAGAGACCACTGAAACGAGCGTCGCGCGCGCGAAAAGAAACTCACTTGACGGCATGGAAAGCATCAACGGGGGCTGCGATGCGCCGTTGTTCTGTCGCTGCAAACAAAAGCGAAGCCGCGTTTTTCAACACTCTCCTGAAAAGTCTTCGATGGCGGCGCAAACGGGGTGCGGACACGCCACCGCGGAGCGGAGGCAGCCCTCGCGAGCTCAGAAAAAACGTCTCGTGTCTAAACAGATCTGCACGTTCGGATGCAAGATACATACTCGTACAGATGCAAGTGCGCTGAACAGCGTGGGAAAAAGGTCTGTCGCCCTGTCGACGGCGACTGTTGTTGGAAGAGAGAAGTCGCCGGTGTCTCGCTTTACCTTGAGGACTTCGTGGACTTCATTAAGGAGTTTTTCCGCGAAGGAGAACCAAAAGTCGAGGCAAATCTGGAAGGTTTCGTCGTGCTGCAAATCGGTCATCGCGGCGACCTGTTGGAGCATCTGGACACATGCTTGTCCGTTCCGCTCCTTGTCCAGAGGCTCCGCAATGTTCTCGCGGTGGTTCTTCAGAAAGGCTACAGAAACACGAGAGATGCGAGAGAGACATGGGGAGACGCGAGAGTTTTCACTTCGACGCGTGGGATGTCCACAGTCGTGGGCGAGTGTCTGAACAGAGCACTTCCCCCCCCCCCCCCC
>NC_018398.1:4238187-4297522 GCF_000208865.1 Neospora caninum Liverpool | reverse complement strand
CCCCCCTTTTTGCCTTTTTTTTTTCCCCCCCCCCCCCCCCCCCCCCCCCCGTTTTCCCCTCCACCCTCTCCATTTTGGGCAGACGCGGCTGAGACAAAAAAAAAACGTGGAAGATACCGCTTGTGCGCTCCCATTCACGCTCGTCTCCAAAACTCTGGCCGAAAAACGCCCATCCCCGACTTGGCCCTTCTCTCCGCTCCTCGCGAGGAGACAGCTCGACTTACAGGCCTCCGGCCGTGTATAGGAGGATCCTGGCAGCCGCCTACTTTCTGTGGTCCCTCACCATTCGTTTCACATTCACTGACCCATACCTCCCCACCGATATATGTAGCGCCGAGACCAAGCCGTAAACACCGCCACACCGACAGCCAACCGCGGAATTAGACAGCAAAAGGACAGAGACTCTTGCGAGGGAAAAGCGCCGCCGAGTGTTTATCACGGCAAAAATCCCCACATCTGTACACTCAATGTGCATGCATATTCATATATATATATATATATATTTATATAAATATATATATATATATTTCTTTGTAGTGTTACATGTGTCTATGCGGTGGACGATGTGTCAGTGAAGGCATTAGGAGCTAGGAGTGGAAGCGGTTGTGGTGCGTCTCGCTCGCTTCGCGCAGGTACGGAAGTTTCCCGTGTATGTGTCGCGAGGGCGTTTGCGGCTGTGTGTTACCGGTGAGGCAGAGAGAAAGTTGGCAGTATATGGTCTCCCAGAAGAGGCGCATTTGCGGCGGGACGCGTCCGGCGTCTTCAAAGTGGAGGGTTTGCGGAGGCAGAGCCAGGACTTTGGCGACCAGTTGGAGCCAGAGGACGGCGAGGCGTTCGCGGAACATGTGCGTTTCTTCCTTTCCCAGCTGGAGCGAAGCGATTTCAGTGATGCAGCGAAGGCAGTCGGCGCGGAACTGGACGGGTTCCCAGAAGTTTTGGAGCAGCGTCTCGATCAAGTCGGTCTCAAAGACGAAGCCCAGAGGAATCCACTTGAGGAAGTGGGCGAGGCACTTGAGCGTCTGTTGCACCAGGCTCTCCTTCATCCCGCCGGGGTTGACCACGTAGCTCTTCAACACAAACATGCAGACGTCGAAGACTTCCTGGAACTGCGCTGTCAGCTGCGTCATTAACTTGTCGACTTTCTTCGACACCATCTCGTTGCGACCGAAGTCGAAGACCTCTTCCGACAACATGTTCAGCAGCCGCATGTTGTTCTCGCAAATCGACTGACTCGCCTTGCTCGACTGGCAAATCTCCGTGATGAAGCCTGGCCACCGATCCGGCCATTCCTGCTTCACGATCTGCACGCAGGGACAGTCACCCACCGGAACCCGCATGCAAAGAAGAGACACCGGCGCGCGAAGCCGGCGGCAGCCAAGCTGGGCGAGCTCAACCTGGCCGAGAGCAGCCACGCAGGCCGCGGTGGACTCAACACAGGAGAGACCGAGCGGAGTCGCGCGGCGGGGGAGGCGCGCTCACAGCTGAGAGGCTTCGAAACGCAGCCCGCAAGGGAAGGGAAAAGAAACGCGCGAAACGGGGAAGGACAAAGAGAGAGAAGAGAGTGGAAGATGCGCGGCCTCGAACTGGAGCGGAAGCGAGGCACAGGGAGGAGACGGAGTCAGGAACTCTCCCGGCCGTGAAGACTCACGGCACACAGGAGCGATGCTCGCAGAGAGGACGACGGCACGGACGAGAGGCCGCAAGAAGCGAAGTGGAGCGGCGCGGGGCAGAAGGCGTGAAGAGAGCAGAGTAAAGGCGAGAAACGGACGACGCGAGAGACTGGGAGACCCGGAAGGGCGGGAAAGGAGAAGTTGCGAGCTCCCTTGACACCGGAAAAACAGCCAGGAACGCGCACACATACCTGAATCAGATTCTCGTTGACCTTATTCACAAAGTGCTTCTCCGTCTGGCAAGCTTTCTCGTCGCTCGCCAAGCGAATAACGAGATCTGTAACAAAGACCTTGATGCCATTCCTCTCGGCGTCCGGCAGAACGTTCCAGCGCGTCTAGAAACGCCCAACACGTGCAGACGGAAAAGTGATGAGCCAGGACGTGAAGAGACAAGCACTCACACCATGGAGTCACTTTCGGCAGCTCATGTGCTCCCTGCTTGACCCTCGCCCAGGCAGTCTTTCCGCCGTCAACTGCCACTATATGAGATCGGCACAGAGAGGCGCAGAGCCAGAGCACGCAGGAAGCCCCGACGCCGCAAAGAACTCCAGGAGATCGACAAGCCCCGCACTGAAGAAAAGCCCCCATACACAGACGACGCTTGCCTTTGACCAGACGTCCAGAAGCGGTTTCCAGATCTACCAGTGACCACGCGGACGCGACGGCACACTCACATACACCTAGCCACGCGTATGTACACGTCCGCATATACCCTTACATACATATACGTGCGTGGGAATGCATCCTCACGCACTGCTTTAATATATATATATATATATATATGCGCAAAGAGCTGTAGGCATCTGTCCACGCCTAGTTGTTTTGAGAGTTTACCTGGATTGTATTTTCAAGAATTTGGAGGGCGACGAACTTCGTGTTGGCGTCCTGGGACTTGTTCAGAATGACGGCTACGTAGCTCCAAGCTTCGGGCATGTTTTTAAACTCTCCCAAGACTTTGTGGGCCACATCTCGCTGGTCAGAAGGCGCAGAGGCAAAAACGCTATATCTTTCCATCTATGCGCACCGTTCTATCACAGCTGTCGTGTTCAACGACCACCGAGGGAACCGAGGCTCCTTCACCGCCACTCTGTTGTGTATGTGGAGTGTACGCATGCACCCGCAACTGCTAATTGACAGGGAAGCGCGATGCACACTCAGACATCAAACGACAGTCTATATCATGTGCGCAAAGCGCGTGTCAAAAGACTTTCTCAAAGATTGCGGCGCTCTCCATCAGCGGCGTTTCTGTTCTCGCCCCGTGGACAGCTTCCGTGTAGAACGGCATGATTAGAAACGCGGTTCCCGCCTAACCAAAAATCTACCCCTAGCATTTTTTCTGCATCCACAGAGCTGCATTTGTCTTCGTCCTATGCCCATTCCGGTTGCACTCGCGCAACCATCGCTACCTGCCTTTTCTACAGAAGATCACTACGAATACGCTTGCAGGAAAATCAGTCGACACCTCTCTGAAGGCTGTGAGACGAAACGCCCCATATGCATGCCTATTTTTTGCCCGTCCTGTCTTTTCCTTCGATCTTCCGGCGAGCGCCTTTTCGTCTATTGCTCCCATTCCCGCGAGATAACGCTCCATGATATTCTGTATTTGTTCCCCTCCCCGGAGAAAAACAAAGAAATTGTCGAGGCCTTCCCACAAAAAAAACTCGAGGCCTCCGTCCTATCCCTGTCACTCTTTCTCTCCGAAAGCTTTTTTCCTGCAGTTCCGCGCTTACTCGTCGCTTTGGCGCTCAGTGCTCTTCCTTCAACACATCTATAGCCATCTATATATAGGTAAACATATATAGATACGTACCACCCCATGGTTATCTTATATATATTTATTTTAGGGCAAATAGGTATCACTGCGTGGCTACCGGCTATGTTTCGATGTGTATATTTGTGTGCGGTGCATATGCGTTTGATTCTCTGCAGGCTCGGCGCGTACTGAGTGATTGTCGGTCGTTCCAAACATGGCAGCGACAACCTGGTCCAAGAGGGCGACTTTAGCATCGTCGAAGGGGATGCTGGCGTCGAGGAGTGCGCGAGGATCCGAGAGCGACATGGTGGCAACGCTTCTTTTATTTGAGAGACGAAAAGAATTCCGGTAAGGCCGCGTCTCTGCGTCTGCTGGGCCTGGGTGTCCCCCGACTTTGCCTCTCTTTTCCTACTGATCCTGCCACGCTGGCACGGCGTTCTTGCGTGTCGAGCGGCCTACGGAGGCTTAAGCTCTTGGCGGAGATAGGCGCTCGAAAACGGCCGCGTTGACTAGGGCGAGGGCGAGCGAGAAGGCGAAGCAAAGACGCCGTAGATCAACTCCAGAGTGAGCGCAGCTGGGCAAAGTACGCACTCTCCTTTGAAAAAGGTCCAAGTTTTCAGGCGTCTCTCTCTCCGGTTTTTCGAGGTGTTACTGTGAAGCTTCCAAAGGGGCAACCCGCAGCTACGACGTGGTTGGGGGCAGAAGGCGCGGGACAAGACCGAAATTTCAAGAGGAAGGGAGGAAACGGGACGCGTGGAACCGAGGTGACGCGGAGCATAGGGCGCGCGCGCAAAAGAGACGGGCTGGTCTCCAAAGACCGATATCTGCTGGCGCCTGGAACTTTCTCGACGAAGGTGGGCATCAACAGCCCTACACACACACACACACACATCCAACAGTGGATACGCGCACGAAGGGTAAAGCCAGCGCAGCGTCGTCGCTGAGGAGAAGACAGGAACCCGCGGCAACCCCCTTGGCATGGTCCTGTTCTCCCTCTGGCAAAGAGAAGCTCTGCATGCAGCAAAAGAACCGCTTCGGGCGGCCGGGAAATGTGTGGGCGACTAGGGCGTTGACGGGCACAAACGGCCAACGCTGATAATGCGCAAAGATATAAGGTGAGAGGAAAGGTGGCGGGAAACAGAGAAAAAGAAGAGAAGCGGTCTTGGCAGAAGAATATACACGCGAGTGGCCCGAGACGATCTCTGAGAACTAGGAGAACGGGGGGTGGGGAGCCCTCGTTGCCCGCCAGGCGGCCAGCACAAAATGGAGCCTCCACCACTCATGTTTTTTGCGTGAAATGAAGTGGAGGAAAAATTGAGGGCGCTGCAAATGTGCACGCAAACAGAAGCGATGTTCGCTTCTCTTCCAGCTCGAAAAGGGGCAGAAACCGGGGGGACTTCTGACGCGGAGAGAGGCGGCGCTGGTGGCATGCCGAGACCCAAGACACCGTTGCGAAGAAGCTACAGCGGTCAGGCAGACAAGTGTCTCCTGGTGCAGCAAAGTTTTCTCACCGTTGCGTGTGACGACGTCGCTCCAAGAACAGGAGAAAGCAATGTGACACTGAGCAAGGCCGAGGAGTCCCAGGGACGCGGAGAAATGCGAAAGAAGTGATCCTTGGGGCAATTGGAAGAAGGAAGGATGGCCGAAGTTGCATCGAAAGACGTGGGGGTGCTCCAAATGCAAGGAAGAAGTGGAATGCGGGGGACGGGCACAAAGGATACGGCGGAAGAACTGGACTTACCTGTGGACGGTTGAGCACGGAAAGAACACCAAGCCAACAGAGAGATGGAGAAAGACAAAAGCACGCGCGAGGACCGAATCAAAACAAGAAGGGGGACTGGAGAAAGAAAAGAAAATTGCAGTTGGGTGTTCGCGATGGGAAAACGGCGGAGAAGCAGCAGATTCGTTGCCCGCGTGACGGCCACAATGAACGGCCGAGGACGTCGGAAAAACTACACCGCAGATGTCGATACTCTTGTGAATGGGAGACACGGTCGCCTTCCTCACACAGTCGAGTGCCATGAGCCACACAGTCAGCTGACGGCAGACAAAACAAGAGAGTTCAGAAGAAAAGTACCACTTCGCTTCGTCAGCTGTTCTACCCTGGGTGTGGCTGACGGGGTGTCCTTCGCGAAGGGAAAAGAGTGCCTAGTGTTTTCTCTGGACAGCTGTCTGTGCTGGACGACAACGGCCTCGGCGCAATCGCCCTCGTTCGGAAAACCGTGGAAATTGGAAAGCGTATGGTTCACGTGTTTATGTACAAGCGCAGCACAACAGACGATGCGGATGAAATTTTAAATTGGATTCCAGGCTGCCGGGTCTTTTTTCCCTGTGAGGCAACTACGTTTGCTGCATCGGCGGGAATCCACTAGCGGCATCACCCCGAACCATCACGCACATGCTGCACACGTGCTCAACCATGATTTTCACGCCGTTCCCCTGCGAAGAGGCCGGTAGTTGTCCTCTGTTCTGGAGGTTATTAGCCTTCGTTGGGGACCAACACGTTTTTACGGGTTATGCGCTCACCTCCGGTTGTAAGAAGGGAGCATGCAGGGGATTGAACGGTGACAGGAGGGCCGTTTTTCCCTTGATAATGTCTCCGGCACATCGGGAGGCTGTCACCAGAGACACCAGATCCCTGTTCAGATGGGAACCGGGTTTTTTGGGTCATCATTGAAGCGGGAGGTCGCAAGACGCAAGACCACGGAGTGATGTTGCAAGATTCCATCACCCGTGCCCAAGTGCCTTTGAACCGTGACCGACTCAAACTAGAAGGAAATCGCCAGGTGATAGTCACCCAGCCGCGTGTATTCTCCTTTTGTTTCACGTAGGCATGCAGCCCTTGTTTGTTGAAAGTAGATTCCTTTCGACAACTAGGATCGCATCCACAGAGGGCGGCAGCTGATCATACCTGTCGTGGAAATGGAGCCTCGTGCATGCTGTTCACATAGACGTTCACACCATTTAAAAATATCCGCAAGCTAACGACAACTCGGTGGAAAGATTCACTCGTCCTCCAGCGTCTGTAAGAGGCCTTGCATCGCATACGTACGCGCGGTAGCCGAGGTGTTTGTTGTTACAATAGTGGCTCTAGCCTCCGGTTGCGCCTCCGTCAGCGGGTCTGCAGTGTTCGCATTCTGAAATTCTTTACTGTTTGCGGCAAGACGTTGGGAAATGAAGTAGGATATTCTCGCAGTAGAAGTCTCCCGGTTTACGATCCCGTGCGTTCCTCGCTTGAGCAGTGTTTCACAAACGACAAAGCACCTCGCAGTTACCCAGACACAGAGACAAGAAGTCAAACAGCAGTCGTTGGTATGCACACATTGACCACAATGCGACATCCCTCAGAACGGTAAGCGGAAATCTGGTATCGTGTCCGTCACCGACGTGCCTAAGAAAACTGCTACGGAGCTTGGTGCATCACTATGGTCGTGGTGTTCCTCCTCCTGTTCCTCCGCTGTCCGCTCCTCCTCCGCTTCCGTGGAAACCTTCTCAGCTCGTTCACGCAACTCCTCTGCCTTTTTCTGTGCCGGTCCAATGTGATGTTTCTGAAGCTGCTCATGTGCAGCCTGAACCTTTTGTTCGGCTGCTTCTATTCGATTTTCTTCGTCTGCACAGTTCTCCGGCTCAGAATTGCCTGTGTAAGACGGTTGGTTGTGTAAACATCTGCAGCGGCCCATGGCGCTTCGGTCTTCCGTACCTGCATCAGCCTGCATATCTGCATCTTTTCTTCTACGAGGACGCATTTCATTGCGGCCTGCTTCCCCAGAAGGACTGCTTTGATCGTCTTCTGCAATTGCTTCATGCAGTTTTTGAAACTCGAAGATTATCCGTCAGTTGCAGTTGCATTACCTTCTGTGCTTCTGAAGTGCATTTGAACTAATCTCTCAGATCGCTTTGGTCGGCGCGCTTTGTCGCCCACCGCATCTGGCGTGTGCCTGTGAGGTAATGCTAACATTATCACACCTTGCGTTTCTCCCCGTGGCTGTGGTCCAGTGTGGTCGCCTTTCACGCTTGCGGCACGAGGAGATAGACCATCATGAAGCAGAAAAGCTCCAGACGAGTAAACTACGAAGCATATGATGTTGCAGAAAGCGATTCGCATTGTGGCTGGGTTTTTCGCTTAAGCTGCAGTTCACTGGCTCGGTTGCACAACGTCATTTATCATTCGTAGGTCTCCGAAACGCAGAAGACGCCCTGACGGCCACGGTGCTGTACAGACACCCGCAGCGCCACGATGACAGGGATCTTCATCTAAAATGTCAACTGCGCCTTTTCAATTTCATCAAATAATAATACTGTAAACAGGTTTTTAGCAGCGTGGAGTCTAGCTTCAGATGTAATCTGATTGGTATTACAGAAGCTGGGGCGTACCGGTGACACGATCTACACATAGCTTCTATTGCTATAGTGACAAATCCTGTGGGCGTTGGGATGGCGGTACTGAACACACCAATTTCGCGCAGCGGTGGCTCTGTTCAACACAGTTGCTCCTCATTTTCAAATATTACCACTGTTTTGAATTCAGTGTGGACAGCAGCATAATAAGAAGTCTCCACAGATTTCGCTCAAAATGCTCACGAGAGTCAAGCATCAAAAAGTTCTACGGTATCAAATGATGCTTGTTCCACCGCGTCAGTCACGGCTTTGCTAGCCGTTCCCCATTTGGGATTTCCCCATTCTCCTTGCTGCCTGATGCTTAATAGACACAGGCCAGCAGCCATCCGATCGGTATGGACAACAGCCACATGTAACATCCAAAAACCGAATTTGACGTTTCGTTGGCCTTGCCCGTACATCTCTGAAACTGTATATCATTAGCGCTGGGTTGTGCGTGCCTTGCACGCAGGAACCACCAAATCAAGCGGCAACCCCCCGAGACAACTAGTCTCTTTTACGCAGTTTTCATCTGCAACATGACTTAAAGCGTGCAGGCGACCGCCAGCTACTTCCTGTAAACAATCTATTATTCCGCAGCAGCGCCGTGTGGATGCGCGTGCCACTCCGAAGGGGGGTTGGAGGCGCAGGCCACCTTCGTGTCCTGGCCAATGCAAATTCAAGCTCTCCTCGCAAGCTCGCTCCGGAAAACCACGTACCCGTTGGTGCATCCTCACAGCATCGATGTCCCGTCCTGTCCCTCGGCCTTAACGATCTGGTCGATATGCCCTCGGCGGAATTGAACACTTGTATCAATGGCACTCTTCGCGGCGTTCAGAATATGATGCGAATCCAACCCTGTCCGATGAAGTGCCCGATAAGCCCTCTCCCGGGGATGAGGGAAAACCACTGATGCCACAACCGCGTCCTTCAGGCCAGACAGTGTCTCATAAAACAAAGTAAATCCATCTATCAAATACAGGCCACTGGTATGGATGACCCTTCCCATCGAATCCAATTTGCCTGTTTTGTGCGATGCGAAGACCTCTGAGACTGTCGAAAGAAGCGCCTTCATGAAACGAATTAGAAGCGTGAGCCGGGCGTCTAGCATATAATAAGTTCCAAGGAAGTGCAGCAACTTTCTTCTTCGGTAAGGAATATCTCTTGTGTCCCACGATGGAGTGGCAGGAATTGGGAAGTAGGCGATATACAAGCACCGCAACGCGAGCGCTCGACTGTCGAAATACAGATTGACGACACGCTGCCTGATGTACCACAGATTCATCGCATGCTCGCCAGAAATCGGCAGAACAACTCGTTTCACCGCTGTCGCCAACCGCGATAGGGCCGCTCGCATCATCACCTGGCCCTGGTAGATGTTTGCAGCAAAATTGTGGAAACCAGCTTCCAACTCTGCGACGACTTCCTCAGAGCCGTACCGGCCCAGATCCGCATATAGAAGATTGAAGGAGGGTCTGGTCTCGTAGCTCATCGATCTTTGGCTTGCCACTGGGGCAGTACGTCCCGTCGCCGGTTGAAACGGGGTCTCGGGGCGTTCTGGTTTCTCTACGACAATCGGAGCGACTTGTGCCGGTTGGGGTGTCCTTCCAAGGACCCTGTTAAACACTATAGAAAGTCGACAACAATCACAATAGAAACACAACACCTCACGGTACACCGGCCGGCGGGAAAGTTTTCACGCCGAACTAGGCAAGTCCCGACTGTGCAATTTCCATGAGATGGGAACAACTTTGGGAACGGTGAGTTCGACCACAGGCCCTGCAATCATACGGAAATTCACGAGAAACAGCTCGCTGTCAGCTCCCACCTAATTAGGCGTCTCACGCACACACACACACACACAGAGGAACGGAATACTCGCAGAACAGTCGAGGGACATGCCAGCGGACTCTCAAAGATGCAGCCGTGCGTAGAGGCAGCTAGGCCGATTGTCTGGGTACTTACGGTCTTTCACTGCAGCTCTAAAGCCTTTAGCCGCTGTCTGCTCCGGTCCTGTTGCAATCGCAACGAGGATGAGAATTAAAACCGCACCCCACGACTTTGCCTTCATCTTGCGGCCACGTGAGTGAATCAATCTCCCCACGATGCTTGAGCCAATTCACGAACAATGTACGCTGGGTTGTCGTTCTCTCTCTGAAATGGCCACTCAGCCACTCGCTCACTGCCGAAAGGAAAATATTTCCGCCTCCAACCACTCGGCCCCAAGGACCAGGTAATCGGCCGAGCAGATGGCAGGACCTGACGGACCGAGCTCTCGCTGCATCACTCCGTCCTCACTCACTTCATGCGGAGCTCCGACGACGGAACAAAGGAAGGTGAAACAAAGCGTGAACAATTCAGGATATGGCAACGCCTACAGTTGTCGCTGCGAAAGGAAAACAACGATGTATACCGAAGCTGAAAACTTTTGTGAGCTCCCCGCGTAGCGCAGCCGCAGCAGCCTACCCGCCCCGAAAAAGAGCATGAGAAACAGTAGGCCCCCAAGGGCTCGGTGAAATTTCGGGGGGAAAGGACCCCACAGTTCAAAAAAGTGGCGCTACAGCGCCTAGAAACGACTTTTTCGAACCAGGGAATCAAACGGAGGAAAAAAAAGGCGCAAGGAAACGTCGGCACCCGGGACGCCCAGACAGCACCCAGGACAGGGACAACGGTGGCTCACAGATTTTTCAACAGTAAGCGTGGATCTGAACAGCTCCAGGTTTCGTCGGAAAATATATTGGTTGGCATGCAGCCCCTGCAAAGGCGGTAAGCCGGAGGAAGAGCTTGCAGTGGGTCATCGCGTCACATGAAACGTGAAAAGACGCGATTGTGGAAATGAAAAAAGCTGTATGTACAAATGCATAGGCATCTGTGCACAGATTGCATGTACCAGGCGAAGCAACCTCGCTCTCCGATGGTGTTCCGCAACCACGATGGTACAAACCTCCGGTTAAGCGCGCTGCCAGCACGAAGTTGGAGCCGCATGCTGTGGCAGCGTTTCGGCAGATGTATCGTCTCCCGAGATTGCAACGCCTCGCAGGACGCAGCTGGAGCACGCGCGCAACACCCACGTGACAGCACACTGTGCGGTAGTCGGGAACTGGCGGCTGCCTCAATTCCGGCTGGTAAACGCTCTCTCGGAGTCTCACGACAAAAACGCGGACTCCAAACTCTCCCTCGGCTTTACCGCCTTTTCTCTGACTTTGCCGCCTCTGCTTTATTGCCGTAGATTGACCGCGGTGCTTGCAATTTCCCCCCCGGCGCCACCTTGACAGGCACACGAGCTGCTCACCTATTGCCCACCAGCCTGGCCGATTCTGCTGTCTGTACCGCGCACGCGGCGCAAGGTGTACACATAGTCATCGGGAGTGCATTGTGAGAGAAGTCTTGGAAACACACTCGTCTTGAAAACACAACCTTGCGGTCCCTTTTGACACGCCCAGAAAGTTAGTGCTACCGCTAAACGACACAAAAAGACAGTAAGACGTTACGCGCGGATGGCGTTCCAGCGACAGACTCTAGGTCTGCCTGTCTAAAAGGGTAGTGGACCACGAGAGGCTCGAAAATTCGGCGCGTTCCGCGGTTGCTTGCGGACATCTTGCAGACCAACTTTACGCAAAGGAATGTGCTGGATGTGCATCTGGAGGGTAAATGTTCACAGGTTTTTGTAGACGTCCGCGTTAGAGTCTGCCTACTTTCAGACTTTCCCTTTTCACAGATGGCCTGCTGCCTGGAACCCGACCCTTTCATGAGCAGGAGATACGGCCAAGCAAAAGCAGCGCTGCGCACGCGGGGCCTGTTTGACTCGACACTCAAGCGTTTTTCAGCGAAACCTCGATTCTGCTGAGATGCCATGGATCGCCTCCTTCAGGCATCACCTTTCTGGCGTGGCTGGAGATTTGCCGCTCGCCAAGAATGGCACCAAGAGGATCGGTTTTTTCTCCCACCGGGCGGACCTCAAGAGGCGGGCCATGGGTGGTTATGAGACGGAGAACGTCGATGCTTGGGTCCGAGCGCCTCTCGAATCGTCGTTATTTCCTCCTGCAACCGGATTGCCGTCGAGTCCTTCCTGCCTGCCTTTCCTGGAGGATGGCCGACAGATGCGTCGCGTCAGGCGGACCTGCCTCAGGAAGGCAGACCGAGCAGGCTCACTGTCCTGGAACCGACGACTCGAGACTACCGTTCGAGAGCCGTATTCTCCTTCCCTGTCGCTGAAACACTTACGTCGAAGGCGTTGCAATGTCCGCGCGTTTCGGTTCCGTCCCCGGTGCGACCCCACCGCTGGCCTTCTGCCGTGGTTGCCATCCAGCGATCGCGTCTTTCTTCCCCTGACACTCGCGGAATGCCGATCACGGGCCGCCTTTCCTCTCTCTGCGGTAACTGCAGCTTGCCGTTTCGCCTCCTCGGTTGTTTCCGCGCCTGCGTCGTCCTCTCTTCCTTTCAGGAATCCTGTCGCCAGCGATAATCTGTGGCAGCCGATGAGCGAAGGCGAGCTGCTTCGACTGCTGAAGAGTCTGAGCGTCTCGCCATCACGTCGTTCCTACGCCCTTGCACACGGTTCGAAGCCCCGCGCGGGTACGGCAGGGCGCATGCCTCTTGGCTCTGCACGCCTGGCTTCAAGAAACGTTTCAGAATCTCTCTGGCGGTCCCTGTTCTTCCACCTGGAGCATTCTCCCCACGTCTGCTTCTCGATCCTTCACCTGTACGCAGCGTCGTCGTTACCTCCCCTGGACTTGCTCACGCAGCTCCCCTGCGTTTTTGCGAAAGACCCCAGACGGCTGCAGTCTTTACCCGCAAAAGAAGTTGCACTTTCCCTTCACGCTCTGTCCCGTCTGTGGATCTCGGCAGGCTGGCGCCCAGATCGCGCAGGCGGTGGCCTTGAGTCAAGTGCCCAGAAAGGAGCTGCCGCAAAGGCCCAGCTCCGTGCTGAGTGTCCTTCTGAACTCGCTCGCGAGAACGTTGGAGAGCAATGTGGGGAGCCACGGCAAGTCCCAACTCGACGGAGCTCCAGTCCGATGCACGGCGAGGGCGAACCAGAGTGTTTGGATGGGGTTCGAGGCAGAGATAGCGGCGAGCGCTCCTCCGGAGACGTCTCTGCCATTTCCTTTTCCCAACAGTCCGACACGTGGGAACGCGACGTGACGGGGAACGTGCCAGCCCCGCCCGCAACCCAGAGGGTGACCACTCACGAACTCTCTCTCAAGCCGGGATCGCCGTGGCTTGCCACATTTAGAGCTTTTGAAGATGCATGCACCGCCTGCCTCTTGAGGCAACTTCTTCATTCGCACAAACACCTTGCAGGCTGGGCAGCACGGCTCCATAGCCACACGGAAGGCCAGCAACACACGTGGCCTACCGCATGTTCGCGGTTTGCTTCTCTCCCCCCCTCTGGCTCCAGGGGGAAATCTGCTCCTTCCGAAGTCGCAGCTCAGACAGAAACGTGGCATCCGCACCCGAACGGCCGAGCTGCGTCGTTTTTCGTTCCTGATTCCCTGTCGCCCAACCTGTCCCGGCTAAAGGAGAGCGAGACCTTCTTTGCTGCGCTCCGCCCACCTTCACCGTCCGAATGGACGCAAGAGTTCCAAGTCTTTGCTCCAGGGAGAAGAGAAGAGACGCCACTTGTCACCTCGAGGAGACACCCCAGTTCAGCGGAGACTGTTGGGGGCCCGCCCGGTCGAACAGAGATAGCGACGGCACCCCCGCATCTGCTTCTGCCTCAAGATCTTTCCATGTTTCTTTCTTCGCTGCTGTCTCTAGGCGTGCGGCCGTCAGCCCCTTTTCTCGCTGCCGCTTGCTGCTACGTCTTCGTCTACGCTCCCCACTTTCCACCTCAGGCTCTCGCACTGGCCGCCTACAACATCGCCCGGATTGTCGCACCGGCCTCAGGGCGTGCTCTCTACTCGCTCGAACAGGGTGAAGCCGCTTCGTCTCTCGAGTCAGACTCTCCCCACCAGGCGTGCCTTGTCCGGTTGCTTCTGACTCAGTCAATCGCTCTTAATTCTAGTCCCTCTAAAGCCGTCGGTGGCGCTCTTCCACCGCGTTTTCCTTCATCTCCTCGTGCCTCAGTCCCTCCTTTCGCGCCTTCCTTCTCTCACGGCCCCGCGGGCCCCGTGTCTCCGCCTGCGTGTGCATCGGCTCCAAACCCTCGATTCGCCTCTCCCCTACAACTTCTTGTCACAGCCCTCCTGGAGGAGATGGCCGCACAGAGCTCCAGGCTCAAGGCGGTCGACTGGTGCTGTGGACTCCAGGCTCTTCAGCTGCTGCTTCCACTGATCTCACCGTCTAGCTCGGCCGATGGTACGTCTTCGCCATCTCCTGTGAAGGGAGCCTCGCGCTCTCCTGGGGGCCTTTCGTTTTCTTCGCGCAACCATGCCGTTGCACCACACGCAGAGACTCCCTGGAACCGTTTGCCGTCAACCGAAAAACCGGGCTCTCCATCTTCCCCTCCAGTCTCACCGCACGCTTCCTCCCAGCAATCAGTTCGTCCTTCTTCGATGCAGTCGCCGAACGCTTCTGCCTGCCCCGAGTTTTCCTCAGTGCAGCACGAGGTTGTCCGAACGGCTTCGGACTTGGCCGCCCGCGTGGCGCAAATTGGCCGTCAGGCGTCTCGTCTTCTCGGCTCACTGAGCGACGGAGACCCGTCGGCACCTCTTCTTCAAGCTGTGCAGTCTCTGCTGAGATTGCTCCCAGCCCAGGTCACCGACTTCCCTGCCTCCTCCCTTTCGAACACAGCTCTCGCCGTGTCAAGACTCCACAAAATTCTTCTGAATCTTTTCCCGCTGCAGTCTTCAACAGATGCCACCGCGTCGCCGAACGCGCTCGCAGGTCCATCGCTGCCGCACGGGGGCTGGCAGCAAAGCCACGGGAAGGGAATCGAGGAAGATTTTAGACCAAGTCTTGCTTCCGGACACCCTCTGCAAGAAGGCAGGAGTCCGCCTTCCGTAGCTGCGATCTTGGCTCCCGTGTACGTCCGCCTCTGCCGGCGCAGCCGCCAGGCGAGCACAGAAAGGCCTGGCTTGGCCCCTGTCTCGTGCGTCATTCTTCTTTCTTCTCTCGTCGACGGCTTGCGCGCTCTCCAAACCTGGCCGTGTCCTCCCTCGCTCTCCGCGGAGACTTTAGCCGTTCCGCTCTCTCTCGGTTCCTCATCTGCGTCTTTCGCAGTTCAAGAGCTGCCTGGGGCATCTCCGCTTGCATCTGCCCTAGACAGCGACCTCGCAGCGGAAATCCTCTCGGTCTTTTCTGCTGTTGTGCCGATTCTCCTTTCTCCCGCATCGTCACCTTCACCTCGCGCCTCTCCCTACGCTTCCCCAGATTGCGCAGCCGCAGCAGAGAGTGCCTCGACAAGAGAAGGACTGCCTTCTGACGGCCAGCCCGGCGATGCTCCGACGCAAAGCTTCGTTGCTCGCCGACGCCAGCTCGTCAGACTCGCCTGGGACCCGATGCCGCGGGATCTGGTCGACCTCGTCGGTTCGCTCTCTTTCATGATTGCACGGCTGCGCGAGGCGAGCCAAAACCCCACGCCCGAGCACTGCAGCTCTACCCCAGTGGCGACTTCGCTACCCCCTTCACAGGTGAGATGGCCGCAGAGAATCGGGGACGCTCTCTCTCGGCTTGCACCCGGCTCCACTTCTGTTTTGGTGTGGGCGCACGCTCGCTGGACGTCTCTCTGCGTTTCTCTGCCGCCTCTCGCGGTTGAAACCTTGCGGAACTCGCGGAGAGAAGGCGTCGCACAGCTGTCTTCCTCCCTAACGTTTTGACGCTCACTGCGTCTCCAAACGTCTCGGACAAAGCGTGGTGGACAGGCCCCGTGCTTTTCGAAAGCGACCGGTGCGAAGGGAAGGATGCGCAGATCCGTGCCGCGTTACGAAACGTCTCTCGAGGCCAGGGAAAAGATAAGAAGTGCCGCCTGCGCAATTGGAACAGAGTCGCACGTGAGTGAGCGGACCTTGCTTGCGTGGTGGTTGGACGGATCTGCGTTGCCAGGTCGGAGCGAAGCCGCGAATAACAGTGTGTCTTGCGTCTGTGCCTGTCCGTCTCGGGAGTCCTCAAAGGTCCCCTTGGCACGACCTCTCTGCGAGCGACAATTCCCCGCCGTCCGTTCTTGACAGTTTTTGGTCTCCTCTCTCTGCCTGCGCCTGCTGGTCTTTCTCTCCAGGTCACCACCGCCACGGAAGATTTGCAGCTTCTTCTCTCGGCTTGTTCGACCTACGTTATCGAGGCTCTCTCCCGAGCTGCTTTGGCGTCCTCGTCTCGAGGTTCGCCCGACCTCGCGGCTGCCGGCTTCGCGGCGCCCCAGCCGCAGTTTCCTCTGTCGAGGCAGGCTCTGGGTCGAGCTCTGCAGAGCGCCCCGTCCAATCGCTCGGGATTGGCGCTGTCTCCTCGGGACGTGTCGACGCTTGCGCTTCAATTCCGACGATGCGAAGGCCTGACGCCTGACCTTTTCAGCGCCTTCTCGCATTTCCTCGGCGACCGAAGCGTCCACCGGCTCCTCACCGGCACCGACTTCTGCTGTTTCCTCGAAGCTCTGGTGCGGCTGGAGCTGCCGGGGACTCCGCAAGAGGACAGCCCAACTCGGCGAACTGGGGCGGGCTCCGGAAGGCCCTCGCCACGCAGTGCGGCGCGATTTGAAGCGGCAGAGCGCAGCGAGAAAAAAGAGTCGGCCATCGACGCCTTCTCTTCTGGGACAAATCACAGGAAGGCCGAAGCGGCACTGAAGCGCGAAGCTGCCCGACTGTCAGTCCACCTGCTCGACGGAGTTCTGCCTGCAACGATTTCCCGATTCGACTCGCGAGCACTCTCCAGTTTCGCCTTGTGGCTCGGGCACCACTTCCAGAATCTCCAAATTTACGACCAGTCCTCGCCGCCCAACTCAGCCGCGCGCGAGCTCTCGGACACCCGCGTGGTTTCGCCCCTGGCCGCGCATTCCGCCCGGCCGGCGTATTCTTCCTCTTCATTGTCTTTCCTCGAAACGTCCTCCGTCTCACCACGTGCGAATCACGTGGATCCTCTGCCTGCGCTGTCCTTGCTGGCCACGCGAGGGCAGTTGGAACGCGCAGCAAACGTTTTCTTGAAGGAGGTTGCTCGTCGATGCATGGCGTCGACTTCGGATCGGTTTCCCTCCGCGGACCCCTCCTCCACTTCGCCTTCGCTGTTCTCAGAGGGCCGTTCCTACACTGCATTGCTCTGTGGGATGTGCAAGCTTCCTCGCGCGATTATCGCGTCCTCGCTCTCTTTCTCTCCACCGAAACCCGACCCTCGTGAAGCCTCAGCAGGTCCCGGAGACCCAGTTCCTCAGCTCGCTCTGGGGGGGTTGTCTCCTCTATCTCCGTCGGGTGGAGCGTCCTCAGTGCAGTCCCCCGGGGCTTGGCGCGACACCAGCCTCGCAGGAGAGGCCTTGGGCACACATTCTGAGGACCTTTCTCCTTCAAGCTGTGGAGCGTGGTCGGAGATCTTGCGAATCTTGCTGGATCCAGGTCGTGTGCAGACTTTCTTGTCTTCCGCCCGGACGACCGATGCGGAGTTCGCCGACTTCCTCTGGGCGATTCGCCACTTGCCGCTTCTCCCTGGCTCCACCCGACCGCCCTCGCCGTCTTCTCCGTTCCCTTCTGCCCCTCTGCCTTCCTCTCGAGCTGCTTCGCTTCCACAGCCCCCCCCCGCTGAGGACGACTCGACGGTCCTCTTGCCTGAGCTCCGCGACAACCTCTTGCGAATCGCTCTGGAGACACTCGGAGCGGAGACTTTGGACCCGGCATCTCGGAGTGTCTCCTGCCTCTCCCCGTCTTTCCAAACGCGTTCCGCTCTTTCTTCTCGGATGTATCCGCCTCCCGCGCATCTTCCAGTCTCCCCACGCATGGACCGGCTGAGCCGCGACTCGGAAGCGCTCTCTCGGGTCTTCTTCTACACAGTCTTGCTGGTGAGGTGTCTCCGGAGACCGACGCCGCTCGCAGGCAGAGAGTGGCCGAGTGGTCTAAGGCGCTGCGTTAAGGCCGCAGTCCGAAAGGGCGTGGGTTCGAACCCCACTTCTGTCAAACGCGTTGTGTGCATTCGTTGGGGCAGAGACAAGGCGTCAGAAGGCGTCTACTTCGTGAGAAACAAGCGGGTTTTGCTGTGGACGATCCGAAATGTGTGCGCCCCTCTGTCAAACACGTGGGGGTCCGAGCGCTGTGCGACCGTCTGCCAGGGGGGGGGGGTTGGCGGGGATCAGGCAGGAGTCGGTGCGCATGTCTGAGTTCATTGTCGCAACCAGCGGAGCGCATCCCTGTGTGAAGCAGACGCCGGGAGAATTCATCGCTTCTTTTTGCGGGCGGGGTACACCCCAGATACTTTGGGCGCGAGGAAGGTGCTGGAGTGTCGTTTCGCACCTGGCTTTGCCGTGCGTTGTTCGACCGTGTTTCTCAGGGCGCCACCACCGAAGACGTCTTGAATCTCTTTTATCCCACTTTGCTTTCCTGTCTCGCTTCCGGTTCGCCTTCGCGTCGACGCACCTCGCTCCCCGCCTTCGCAGCTCCAGGGGAGGCCTGCCGGCCGAGCCTGTTGCAGCCGAAAGCGCTGAAACCGGTGGCGACGATTCTCTCTGCGCTGCGCGCGTTCCCGAGCTCCAGCCGCCGAGTGCGAGAACAGAAGGTAGCCGTCTGCGCCGGCGCCCTGTCCTGCCTAGCTGCTTCGTGCTCTTCACTGCCGCCGGTTTGTTCACCATTTCGATCCGCTTGGATGCCGAGTCACGCGCTGCATGGACACGACACAGCTGGAGCCTCTCTTGTCAGCGTGCCGGGAACCCTCGACTGCGGACAAATGATTGAGGCATCGCTGGCGACAGCAGTCGAACTACGAGTGAATGAACCTGGTGAGAGATTCGTACACGTCTCGCTTGGGCCGCCCCCCGAGGCGCGGGCCCCGCAGGAGCACAGAAGTCGATAGTATAGAGGGAACTCCGAATCTTAAACTGACGGGTCACGTAGGTGCCAGCCGTGCAAGGATTTGACTCCACATAACATCGGTTTTCCCCACATGCATTTTGCTCTCTGGTTGCGGGTTATGCAGCAGAGGCAGTCGCCGCTCTCAGCGGGGCCTTCTTACTTTGGGCTCTGCCCCAAGCAGCCACGAAGCCGCTCGCCTCCAGTGAACGCCCGGCCCAGACAGCAACTTCCCTCCCAGCTGGTTGGATCCCGGTACGCACGCGCACTCAACTCACGGGTGGTCTTTCTCGTGGGACGGTTACGCGGCGGCTACGGCGCGCAGCCATTCGCAGTGTCTTGCCTCAGCGATTCAGGCCGAGAAAAAAGCTGGAACGGCCTCTTCGGTTGCCCTAGATTTCGCGTTTCGTCTTCCTCGACGCTGCTGCACGCTGCTGCTCCTGGCTGTCGCCTGATGTCCGTCTTGACAAGCGCTTTCTTCGAGCAGTGCGCCTCAAAAGTCGCACGACACGGACCGAGGGCGTGCCCGGAGGGGAGAATCCCAAGTTGCTCCAGCGCTGGTTGCCACGTGAAGCCGTTCGGTCCCGTGCCGGGTCTTCTTTTTGAAGTGCATCCTTCTAGCGCTCTCCTCCTGAGTGGAGTGCCTTGCCGAAATCCGCAGACCCTGTGTGGCCGGTGGAGCGGTCCTTCTGCAGTTTTATTTCGGGCACCAATCGCGAGGCTGCTGGTGACGCGTGTGCTGCAGTTGCTGACGACTCGTCTGGAGGCAGAACCTTGGGCTCCTCACCAAAAAAGGGCGCAGAGAGAGAGACAAGACGTTTCTGAACAGCTTGCCCGTGGTGTCTGTGCCTTGGTGTTGTGCTGTCCCTTTCTCCGCAGCTCTCCATCCGCGTGGCCGTTGCGCTTCGCTCCCTTGACTTCCCCTGTGCTCCGTTTCTCGTGCATCTTCTCCCGCACCTCGTGCAGTCTCTCTCAGCCGTCCTCGGCAGGTTTCCTCAGAGGCGACAGCATGCATCCGGTGAGACGTCTCGGGGTCGATCCTTCTCACAGGGTGCCAGCGCTCCTTCGCGTCTCCACCCGACGCCCGCGCCGCATGCCTCTTCTTCGTCGACTCCAGATTCCGCTGTTCTGCCACCCAGTGTCTTCGCGCAAGTGTCCGAACTGCTGTTCTGCGTCGTCTGTGCCGCGGGGCCTCACGTGCGGCGTGAGCTGGCGAGGCAGGCCGCGCGAAGCGCAGAACGCAAGTTTCGCCGGCCGACGGAGACAGGCGAATCCGCGATTCTCGGACGGGACGCCACGCTCATCCAAACACTCTACTTTGGCGAACCTACAGTAGGACTGCTGCAAACGCTTCTCGAGCTGCGCACAAGCCCCCACGGCGCTCAAGCAAACGACGCCCAGCGCCGGCTCGACTTCCTCTCCGTGTTCCACATCCTGCAAGACGCTGTCTCCCTCGGTCTTCCCCTGGGAATCGACTACGGTACGTGTCGGCGAGGGGTGAAGAAGAGAGACAGACTCCTCTGAACGAAAAGCCAGGGACACACACGGTTGGGACGGGGCTGTTCGGGAGGCAAAATTGTGCCGGATCCGTTCTGATCTGTGCATGCAACCAGTCACCTCTAAATGCGGCTGCCTGCCTGGTTTTGGGGCATTTCGGGCTCGCCCGGTCAGTTCCGCTTCACAGGGGCTGCTGAAATAAAAGGTTGAGGCCACCTCTGAGAGAGGTCCAGATGCCAGGAATGCACATGTCTCCATATCCACGGAAGCAGACAGTTGTCTTCAGTGTGCCGTTCCCGCACGTGCAAGCACTTGAATCAATGTCAATCTTTCGGTCTGCGTTTCTTCAGTTCGACTGCTGCATGCTATCAGTCTGAGCGTCTCCATCGACGACGGCAGGTACGTGCAGGGTCAGGCACACAAGCCGTTAAGCCCTCGTGGCGGAAAGCACAACCCTCCCTCGCAACACGTGCAAAAGGGAAAACGTGATACGTGAACACACTTCCTGGAAAAACAAAGCGTCGGTGCGAACGGAAGCGTCTCGACGCATTTTCGCGTGTCCTGCCAGGGCGGCCAATCCCACCGGCTCAGCTGTCTGACGCGCAACCTGCTCGGCTAACTTTTCATGGAGAAGTGAGGGAGACAAACGGCAGAGACGCGATGCCGCGTGCGAAACAAAAGATATCGCTATGGAGAGATTTTGTAACGAGGGCTCTTGCGCATCACGCTTCATTGCTGGGGTTGTGACCTCGGACGCAAGAAAAGGCGACTGCTTGTCGCGGGGGAGCGTTATCGAGAGTCCAGTGCGTGGATGGAATTGTGGATTTGCGATCTTGGCGCGTTTCCAGATTCCTTGCGTCGGTACTCCGCCTGGCGACCAGCACGGGAGAGACTGGG
Source organism: Neospora caninum Liverpool (assembly GCF_000208865.1). Classification (NCBI taxonomy): domain Eukaryota; phylum Apicomplexa; class Conoidasida; order Eucoccidiorida; family Sarcocystidae; genus Neospora; species Neospora caninum. The sequence continues at coordinate 4,276,415 of NC_018398.1, read as the reverse complement.
AGTCATTTCTTTGAGCTTTTGACCCTAAGGGATTCTTCGACGTTGAATACATGATGCGATTTCAAAGGCGTGTGTCTCCGCTCCACCTTCTCTCAGGCACAGTCCCACCCACCACGAGAACCCGACACTTCCTCCGTGCGCCGCGCCTGAAGCATCTGCTGTGGACGCGGAACGCCAGGTACCGCTACAGACTGAAGCGACCGCCGGCGAGGAGGCCTGGGATCTGAGGTTCCCCGGCTCAGGCACTGCAGAGCGGCCGGAGAGCAGTGCGCTTCACAAGGAGGTGCTGGCCGTAACGGCGCGCCTCATCCACCGCGGCCGATGGCCTCGCAAGGACCGCCAAGGCGAGGCGACTGGGTCCAGTGGAGACAGAGCGAGTTTTCTGGACAAAGGCGAGTGGAGCCTCGAAGACGATAAAGTCCAGGCCGGAGATCCGGAACAAGAGTGGCAAATTGTATCCGAATCTCGACTTGGCCGGCTTTATTACATAGACATTCTCGTCACTCGAAACGAGAGAGGCGAGCGGATCTAGAACTTCGCAAAGAGTGCAGTCAGGCGACTGAGATTTCGAGAACCAGGACTCCGAAGGAAACAGGCAACACCCAGGCTTACGCGGACCGACGCGGGCGTGTGCGGGGCTTGAATGCGCGCGGTGTGGGCTTTGTGTTGCGCAAACGCCTCTCTGTTGTGGAAAAGTGCCGCATTTCTTTCTCGTGCTGGTATTTCGACTGTGTGGTGTGGAAAGGGGCATTCGGCCTGCCTAGGAAAAACGCGTCTTCGAAACTGGCAGCTCTCAAGTTCGTTAGGGACACACTGGGGAAAGCCGCTCTCTTTAGGGCCGCGCCGCTGAGCCGGAAGCCCCGTGCTTTGAAAACCCGAAATCCCCCGCGCACAACCACCGACCGATTGCACAGTGAAGACTAAAATGCTTTCTCCTGTTTCTCGTCGGCTGCGCTGCAACTGCTCTCCTCGCCTGCCTGGTGAGAAACCACCCGTGCACGGGAGAAGGCGTGTGGACCGCAGGGCGTCTGGAGAAGTGAACGTGTGCAAGACGCGTCCTCAGACTCTGTTCCTAGCAGCACGCGATGGCGCGGGCAAAGCCTCTCCACATTCCGCTCGAGTGGCGAAAGGCCGTTCGGCCTTCAAAAACCACACAGATCCCTGCTGCGCGCTCCGGAGACACCTTTCTCTTGATCACAAAACGTTTCCCTGCTTCCGCAAGCTCCTCGCATCCAGGCTCGCCAGCCGTTTCAAAGGATACACACGATCTCAAACCTACGGCGTCAACGTCGCCATCAGCCCCCGGGGAGCCTCCCGAAAGGACACAATCTGTGCCAACCAGCACATGCATATATATATATATATATATATATATATACATACATACATACATACATACATATATATATATATATATATATAGGGAAAATTTGCAGAGGGAGAGCAAGCAGAGAAGATTAACTTGGGTCTGGTGCCGATTCCTTTTTCTCTCCGTGGACTTTTTGTGACTGTTCTGCAGTGATCATGTCAGTAGCGAGCGCTGCTGCGTCTCCCTTCAGTTTCTGTTGGTTGCGCTCCACAATCTTCACGATCTGCATGCGCTTCTCAGTCTCCTCTCGGTTGCACAGCTCTCCCCACACATTGTAGAGCGCAGAGACACAGCGCAGGATGAGAGCTTCGTCTGTCTTGAGAGCTTCGTCCAGGCACCTTTCGATGTTGCCAAAGAGGCTGTAATCTGGAAGGCATTTCGCCACTTTCTCGTTCGCGAGGAGCATGGCGAGGGAGGCGACTGCGGCCGACTGTGCCCTCGGGTTGTTCGTTTCTCTGGTGAAAGCGAGCATGAGTTTCACGTCCTGGACGTCTTGCTTTGACTCAGCAAATCTCTCCATTTTCTTGCCAATCTCTTCTTGCACCATCGGCGACGCCGACAAGTTGCACCAGCCCTCGAGTCCAGCAGCCCGCAACATGTCGTTCTCGCCAAAGAGCAAATCCCCGAAGCCTTCCCACGCGCCGCCGAGCCACGCACGCATGCGTACCTCCTCGTTCAGGGAACAGAGGTTGATCAGCGCGAGTGCGCCCTCGTACTGCAGCAACTCGTGGTTGTCCCTAAGCAACGGCGTGAGACAGGGGACGAGATCCAGAGCCTCGCGGTACGAAAACAGCGAGGGGTTCGTGGTGATGCACAGCTGCGCAGCCGCTTGACGGGCGTTTCTCTGGTCGTCGGGGTACTCCTCCAAGCCGGCTGCGGCCGTCAAGAGAGTTCGGATCCCGCCTTCGCGCACGATCGTGCCTCGGTGCCGCGCGTCCGCGCAGAGGAATTTCAAAGCCTGGGCGGCGGCGCAAAGGACATTCGCCGACGGCGGACTCGCACAAACATTCACAGAGATCGCATTCACCACGTTCAGGCCCAAGAGTGTGTCTCTCAGCTGCGCAGCGAGGGCCTTGTCTCCGAGGTCAACTTCGCCGTTCGGCGCCGGTTTCGCGCCCGCAGGCAGCTTCTTGAAGAGCTCCTCGAGTTGCTGCAGTTGTTCGTCGTCGATGTCTGCCAGCGGGCTTCCCATTTCGCCCTTCTTTCTCCGTTGCTTCTCTCTGTCTTCGCGCGACCGCATGATGTTGCACAGACTCTGAAGAAGGAGATACCGCGTCAGGTTGTTTGCCGGCCGTGAACCCGAGCCGGCCTTCTTCCCCTTGCCGCTGGCGTTCGCCACTTGCAGGAGCGTGCGCAGCACTTTGGTTCCCTTCTTGTCGCCCACCAACCGGTTTTTGAAGTCTGCATGGAGGCTGAGGAAAAAGAAAATCTCGAGGAGCGATCGGAACGTCTCTTCTTCGACGGCCAGCGAGCGCGGGGCCTGGGCCGACCCATCCCGGCTTCTTTCCCCCGTCTCGTGGCGACCGTCGCCGGCATGTCGAATCTCTGTCAGCAGCAGATCGAGAACCTCGTAGAAGTCGATCGAGTCAAACACCTGGATCCGAACGTCTTCATCGTGTACAGACAGCCGCGCGAGCGCCGCGGCCAAGCGCGCGCGCATCCAGCACCCCACACGTGCGGATCCGCCTTCCTCACTGCAAACCTTGGCGAAAACGGGGACGGCGTTCGCGTCCAGCAAGCTCGTTCGCAGTTCGGGGAAGTCCATGCACGCCAGCAGCACTTCCAGAGCTGCTTCCTGCTGTCGCCGGTGCGCGGCGGTCCCCGCAGTCGCGCTGTGCGTCGCACTGCCGCCTCCCGCCGCAGCCGCCAAGAGGTAAGGCAGAATTGAAGAGGCTGAGATCAGATACGCCCGGGCGACTTCACGAGCGGCGGTCAAAACCAAGCGCAACCCCTTCAAACCGACTGTGAGCGTGATCACGCTCTCCTCGGGATCAGCTGAAGGCTTGAAGTAGGGCGACAGCAGCTGGTCGACGAGGCGATTCATGTCCGGCGGCTCTTCCTTGCCGCGGTCCTTGTCTGCCAGCAACGCGATCAAGGTGATCATCAAATACTCCGCCTGGCCTTGCAGACGACTGACGGCCTCGACGCGGTCGAAAGTGCCGCCCCTCGCTCGTTTCGACGCGCTGCCCTGGCCTTCCGGTACTCGCGCGAGATCTGCGGCGGCCAGCTCATGCTCTGCATCGGCCACAATTTGGAGGGTGTCCTCGAGACACTTTTCGATCCCGTGGCGAAGGCGGACTGCCTGGACGCGTCCCCCCAGACGGCGCCGCGCATCCGCGACCCCCACGAGCGCAGCCACTGCCGCACGCTGGACTTCTCGGCTGTCTAGACACTCCATGCCGGCGGCGCACGCCTCGAGAAACGACGCGTCGTCGTCGAACTGGACCGCATGCAACTGCGAGACACAGCCCAGCGTTCGCAGCAGCCGGTCGCACGCCTCGCCGCGCCAGACGGCGCGAAGTTTCCCAGCCTCCTCGTGCGCTGCGTGGCTTTCGTGCGCTGCGTGGCTTTCGTGCGGCATCGCGACGCCTGCCCGAAGAAGCTGGCGCAGGCGCACGAGGAAGTCGTTGGAGGTCCAGAGCCCGTCGAGCGCTCGGCGGCACTCGAGGACGGGAGCTTCGATTTGAAGAGGCGCGTTTAGCGCCTCCATAGAAGGCGTGGCCGCGTTCGCCGTAGAGTCGTCTTCGTCCTCCGCATTCGCGTGGTGCTTCTGAACGACGGAGAGAAGCAGTTCCCAGCAAGCAGCTTCGACGCTGATGGGGAGGAACGCGCCTACGCCGTCTTGGTTGTCACACGTACCTGGCTCCGAAGCAGTGGTTTCTGCAAGAGATTCCATCGATCTGTGTGCGTCTTCTTTCGAGCCGGGGCCGGAACCGTCGATCTCTCTGTCCATCTGGCTCTTCAAAGCCGCGGCAATGCGCTTCAGACTGCCGTCTCTGAGGAACTGACGCTGCAGCTTTCTCTCCTGGACAAAGGCGCCGAGTTGCTTGAGCGACGCGACGCGTTTGGTCGCTGTCAGGGCAGAGCTGAGACCCGAAGTGATCAGAGACTCCGGCAGCTGTTCTTGGACGCGCGTCTCCTCCTCTCGCATCACCTTGTCTCGGACGCCTGCGAGCATCTCCTGAGCCTCTTTGTTCCCCGGCTGCAGGCGAAGACAGGTCTGAAGATCTTCGACGCACGCTTTTCGGTCGCCTTGAGCTTCCCGCGCACACGCGCGTCTGTAGTACCCTTTGACGTAGGACGGAAGGAGGGCGATCGCATCCGTGCAATCTGCCTCCGCTGCAGCGAACTGGTTCGCGCGCTGGTAGCAAAGGGCCCGGTTGCACAGCGTTTGGGCCTTCAGTTCGGTCACACGCTTTGAAACACTGGCGGAATCCCGTTCTGACGCATGTTTACCTTCAATCTGGGCATCGGTGGTAGTGCGCGCTGAGTTATGTGCACCAGCCGTGGCGCACGCTCTCACGTCGAGAGCTTTTGTGGCTTCAGCTAGGCACTGAGAATACGCTTCTATCGCTGCCTCGTACTTGCCCCGCTTGAAGTCGGCATTCCCCCCCTCTTTCAACGCCTCGAGGCGGCTTAAAAGATCAGCGGGCAAACCTGGATCCATGGTGTGTACGCGTGTATGTGCGGCGGAAGCAACGTTGCCGCGACAGTCCACAAGACGATCCCCCAACTCAAGACTCGGCGAAGAGCTTGCCAGTCTTGTAGTGGCCAGTCATTTGGTTTCGAAGCGAGGGCGCAGGCTTCTGCGCAGGCCAGCGCGTGAATCGACTGGAGCTTGCTCTGCAGCCACACTCGCTTCTCACGCGTCAACCCGAAGAGTTCCACCGCAACACACAGACAACGAAAGCGTGGACTCTCCGACGGAGTGAAAACTGACGAGAGACAGATCGATGTGGAGCGCCGAAAGGCAGCCAAGCTACCTGTCGCAAAGACTCGCGGGCTTGGGAGTGACCAGTGTGATAGCGAACTCCTGGGCCAGGACACGCGGAAAGAGACTTGGATTGTCGCACGGTGCGAAGGCAGCACGCGCTCAGAACACAAGGCGACCTCAAAATGTCCCGTGAAAAAAGAAACGCCAGTTAGGAGGGAGGGGGTTTGCGGATAGAGGAAAAGCACGACGGGAAAAAAAGCTAGCGCTGTTGATAATTCTTGAAATACAGCGGAAAGCTTCGCGCCACGCAGCATGCGACAGCGAAGCAACAGTCCCGAACGCTGAACTGTTCAGTCTTTGGTCGGGAAAAAGACTTAAACATCGCTGCTCCCAAAAAGCTGACGCCTGCAAAAAAATGCCCAAAGAAACGGTTGCAGAGAGGCTCACGGTATTTAGCGTCCACGAAGAACCGTCAGAAACGTTGCTGGCGTGCATGTCTTCGACTTCTCACGTGCCGATCAAACTGAGAGCCTCCAAACCCCGGGTGCGCGCCTCTCCGTTGTGTGTCTTGGCTTTTGGACCACGCGACGGGGCTGAATGCAGTTCGCTGCACTGCAAGTACGGCGCAGAAGCTCCCCGCTCTGTAGGGGTTCTAGTTATTCTCAGAGTTTTGTACGGAACGCGATGCGATACCGAAGCGACAGTAACATGGAAGAAAGGTAAATAATGTACTTTGCCCACGCCACGGTCCTTGCACAGCGGGCACCTGCGATTGTGCGCGTTCAAGGCACGTCACCCACTGAGTAGGGTAGAACGCAGCTTTACAACACAGAAAACCACGTTCATTCTGCGGGAGGCGGCGAGTAGACACATCTCAGATGTTTTGACTGATCGGGCGGGTTCATGCGTTTGTCCCAAGCAGCACAATGTGGCCTGTGTGCCTATGTCGCCAGCCGCCTGCTGCGTTTACATGTCTCGTGTGAGTCAATACTAAGCGCATGCATACTGGCCACAAAACGGGAGCAATTCAAGTCCCTCCTTCCGTAAATTATAAGATTACATTTTTAAACTAAGTGTCCTCAGCTATATTGGGGGTTCGGAAGTCGTTTTCCCAAGAACTACCACCGCATAGTTCCGGGGGCCGTTGGCGGATACAACACCCGGTTGAACTCACCTTGTCTGCAGTTTCTACGTGGTATCGCCTGGCCTCTGCCGCCTCACCTTTCAGCTCATGGTGCGTCTCACCCTGTCACCTGCCTGATACAATTGCTCCGACAGACGCTATCTCTCCAGTGACGCGAAATCCAGTGTAGAGTCATCTGTATATACATATACATATATATATACGTATATATGTATATACATATATATATATATATATATATATGTATTTCGTATCAGTACAGCTGGAAGGAGCCATCCAACCATGGTCGCGAGAGAAGCCCCAGCACGCGTGAACCATCTTGCTGGCTGACGGGTGTTATCAAGAGGCGGGGCGAAAAAGAGGATGGGGAAGAGTCCTACCTTGAAATGCGTCTCGTACCGATCTCGCACTGGAGTTGTCCGAAGCCTCATCAGCCTGGAAGACGATTCAGAGATGGTTGCCAGGCCACACTGACTCATAGAAGCAGCACGGCAGTCTGGCGAGGGAGGCGTCCGCGAGAAGTCGTACACACAGACCGTCGTTGAGTGTCCCTAGAGGAAAAGTGCAACATTAGAGTGTTTTCGATGGACTACAGTGCGCCTCGCCCCTCGGAGTGTGCTTTTGCAATTCAAAGTACAAAGCAGTGCCCACCGGGAACGCACACATGATCCCTTCTTGTCGATGCTCCAGATGCGGGATACACAAAATAATGCGTGCTGTTTTTTTTTTCGAAAATGGAAACAGCACATAACAGAGGAAGGGCTGGGGACAGGAAGAAGCCCGCGGTTGAACGAAGACACTGGGGCGTGAAGGTAGAGGCAATAACGGGAGGGAGACGTAAATGCCGCCCGCTTGTCTAGTCGCGTCCTGACAAATTTGCCCTCGGAAACAGCAGAAGACTCGCCATGCTCTCGGTGAACAAGTACACACTGTCAGCGTTCCTGTGACCCTTGCTTTGGGATGGGGCTCAAGTGGATCTTGACAAGTCGGGAAAACAGGGCTGAAGTGTGGTCTCTCTCCCTACAAAACTTCAGGACATCTAGACGCGCCCCGGCGCTTGAGTCCTCTCCCGTCGGGGAGGGTTAACTCCACACAACTTTTTCCCGAATAATCTAGCTGTCAAGCGCAAACGTCTCTCCCAACTGGACTTTTGCGATCTCGAGTGTCTCAAACGCGTTGCCCAGAAAATCTGCGGGCTCATCAGTGGTCACTCAAGAGAGGTAAACAACGCTGCCGCCGGATTATCCCGTTTTTGGCAACCTTGCCGTGTGATATCAGAACGCTCCAGCAGGCATCGACGTACAAAGATTACACTGGACTCTGCCATCCCTTGCCTTCCACGGTGAACCACTCTTGGCGGGGGAACGGCGGCAGTCCGCGAGCGAAGCGAGGCTCTCCGGTTCGCGCCACGTTTTTTTGTCCGCTATACGGCAGATCACCAGCAGCGTCGAGTGCTTGTGCGCCAGGCCACTTCAAGCGTTCAGCGAAACCGATTAGCGAAACTAATCCTCCCTCAGACGGGCGCAATCAGGAGGCTGTGGAAAATAACACCGAGCAGACGGAGGGCAGTTCTCGCATGTATACGTGCAGGCGCTGCTCTGCGCCGAAAGCAGCTGAGCAGGTGTCCGTATCCTTACTTCACAATTACATTTTGCGGATACCTGTGTTCTTGATAAACAGTCCCTGGAACGTTTAATTGCAGCCTTATCCGCATCCTTTATCCTGAAGTTGCTGTCCCCGGCTCTATTAAATACTTGCACGCCCCTAACCTGCACGGAAGCGGAGACGTTGCTGCGGCGTGTCTGCGCGAGAGCGGCTTTTTGTCTCTAACGTTTTTCTTGGTAAGCCAGAGTCAACATCGTCACAAGTGAATCTCTCGCTGGTAGCGTCTTCACGTCGCTCCGAACCGCTTGTTTCTTCGCGACGACGTGCTGCAGAGCGTCACGGACAGACCTCTTATGGCACCGTGTCTTCAACTTCGTCGGTGACTCTCTTTCCGTATCCGATGACCACGCAAAAGTTCCCGTACGTGCAAAACGCGGGCACGCCTCTCTCTGTGTCGGCCACGATTCGCTTGAACTGCCACCAAACGGGACTGCAACGCTTTCTCGAAACCGAGGAACGCCACCTCGGGCAAGCAGAAATTTCTCGAAAAATTGCCGTCGCATGCAGCTGGTGTGTGTCAAAAGAGTGTCCGTGCGGAGCTCGTTTTCGAGACGAGAAACGTCCCAGTTGCAACTGGGCAGTGTTGCCGGTCGTGTCCTGTCTCGCGGTGCGCATCATCCGCGTGCGACTGGAGGGGAAATCTGCCGTCAAATTTTGATGAACTTCTCTCTTGTACAGGACTTTCCGCTGCAAAACGAACATTTCACTGTGGTTGCTCGACTCCGTGCCGGGGTTTAATCAACGGGTCTTCCTTGAAGGGACAACTTTTGCCTGGCCACGCGGAGACGAGCGGCGGGCGGGCTGCTAGCTCAAAGCACATGCAGACTGTTTTACCTTGCCTGTGCCGTCCTGTTTTTTGTGGAAGCCAAAGCTCATTTCGACAGTGTCGTCCTGCCGCATGCGCATCACCGAGTTGAGCAGCGCTCTCGCGTTTTCTTTCAAGTTGTAGCAAACAGTTCCACCCACGTGTGCGGGGGCTTCTCGCTCGTGTTTGCTTGATGTTAGAACCTTTGGTTCCCTCCCGAGTGTAGTGTAACCCGGCCGAAGCATGGCCCGGCTTTGTGCGTTTTAGCGTTTCTGAGCAGTTTCCAACGGATACACTGCCTCACAAAGCGCAGCTCCGCGGCACTCGCTTCGCTGGAGATCTGAAGCATTGAAGGATCCAGGCAGTGGCAACGAACTCGCCCCCTTCCCATTTCCTGGCATCTTTGATCAACATGCAGTTTTCAACTGTCTTGTGCGTGATATCGACGTTAGTGGTAGGCGGTACTTTGGTAGAATGTGGGGAGTCTGGCAAGGTGTATGCGGCGAACGAGACGGCGGATGCCGCTCCGGCATCTTCTTCCGCGGAACACGATGTAGAATCTTACCAAGGCATGGGTGAAAGCCCTCTTCATACTCACGAGGAGGCAAATGCAGGTGCGATTGCATCCGAGTCTGGGGATTCCCACCCGTCGCCAGGTGTAGTGGAAGGCGCCGGTGGTCCTCTCCATCTGGTGAACGGCAGTCTCCCACCGTTCGAGGAAGACATAGAGCTCAGACGAGAAGACACCACACGACAATCCCTCGTGGCCAGCGTCTCTCAGCAGCCACCAAACTTGGCGAAAGTGTAAGTGCAAGGATGTTCCCTAGGCCGAGCAGAGCCGGCAGACGTGTGCTTGTCACGCCGTTCCTAGCCAGAGGCATCCGCGTGTGCGCGAGCTGTCAGACGTTTTCTTCCTGGTTGTTGTGGGCGCGTCGGCCGCGCGGGGTGTCGAGGCGCCTAGTGTGTCTTTGGTGAAAAGCGACGAAGCCGAATGCCTTGGCGTTCGTGATTTTTTGAGACCACGGGCGTGGGCAAACGGAGGTCAGGTTTCTGGCGACGGCTGCATCCGGGCACATGTCTCTCTTGACCGATTACCACCGACCGCAAGTCACACAATCACATACACAGTCCGAGACTGCGAACAGCGCTTCGAGGAGTCTCTGAAGAGAGTACCCTTCCCACGTGCTCACAGAATGCCGTAGTCGATCCAGCGGGATCCTCAGCGAGTCGCGCATGTGGCGCTCTTCCCTGCCGACTCGCGCGCGCCCCCGTTTGGCTGTTGACCTGAGGAATGCACACGCCCGACCGTGGGCAACTGCCGCCAGGAAATCCGGTCCATGGAGTCCGATCGTGTGCTGTTTTTCAGGGCGAGCAGAGTCGCTGCGCCTCTTCTCGCAGCGTTTGGACAGAAATCCGCTTCTCACATTGCTCCGCGTCTTGACTGGGCTTTCGTCCGTAAGCAGCAACGCGAGTGGTACCGTAGAAGCCGACGCAGAGGTCCGGCGCGACAGGCTGTGCACCAAAGGCAGCGAGCAGCGCCGAGAGGAAAACAGCGGTTGAAAGGGTGCAAAGACGCCCAACCCGGCGAAAGCTGAGGGCCGGCCGCAGCGTGGTCCCCTCCCATGCTGCGAATGGTGGCTTACCTCAAAGTCGTCCTTCTCATTTCTCCGCGAGAAGGGATGCAGCCTGGCACCGCCATGATCCGCAAACGTGGGTGGGTTTTCAGCACACCCGCAGGTGTATATTGACCGCCGAGGCACTGGAAATATTGACGTGGCGGCCTGTAGCATTGGTTCAAGCAGGCTTGTGCCCGAACGTAGCTCAGGGAGGAGCCGACGTTCTCCACCTCAGCGCTGTCGCTTCGCAGCCACATATATACTCTGCGGCCCTCGCATTCGCGCGACTCGGTTTTTCGGGGGGAACAGCTCGTTGTACTCGGCGCGTTGACGATCCTGTGGTGTCCTTTGTTTGCGCCACAGGGGACGTGCTGGATGAGTAAGCGAGACGCCCGTACCTCCTGCATCCTGAGTCTGACCCAGCGAGTGCCGAGCTCGAGTCCATCTCTTTCACAGCATCGCTTTAGCATGTGCTTTGCGACCTGCGCATCTCGAACTCGTAGAAACACGTGTTCCCCATTCCACACAAGACGCGCTCCGGGTGTTATCACCGCGCACGTCTTTCCGGAGCCACCTCCGGTCCACCTTGAGTTGTTCAGAGGCGCCTTTCCCGCCGAGATTTTCGGGTTTAAAGCACGTCTCTCTGTCGCTTGCTATCGGAACGACCGACTAAAAAGCCGTCGGTTCGAAGGATTGCTGCTAGCGTGATTGCCTCACGAGTCAGGCGGAACTCGGGAACTGGGTGTTCGGCGGCAAGGGGAAACCGCCAGCTTCTACGGGTCGGCGCCTGCGTTCTGCCGAGTCTGCATGCAGAGCCGTTTGTGTGTGGCACATCGCCGAACCTGACAAACCACGAAACTTCCTTGTCATCCCGTTCTGGGCGCATGCCTCGACCTCGTTTCCTGTCCTGTTTGTGCTGCAGCATGAAAGACTTTCAAACAGCAGGCTTAGGGATCGGAGCACACACGGGAGATCAAGTTGCGGACCAAGCTAGACAGAAACAGTCGTTCTACTGTAAGACACAGATCCGATTGCATCTTTGCGGCTTTGCAGTTTTTGTGGGTTCTGAGGAGTTTTTTGAACATTGATGACTGCAAGGATCAGTTTTGCCTACGCGACTGTGCGGAGGTTCCGCCCGAGTCTGGATGCCTCTGGCGAGGCTCTCGGCCTCTCCATGTGCACTCGGCCGTGTGTGTGTGTGTGTGTGCCGATCGCGTTCCCCGTCGCGTTCGCTGCGCGATGGCCCTCGGCTCATCTCCGTTTTTCAAGGTCTCTTCGGTTTTTCCGGCAGACACTGGCTGCGGGGTTTGTGTTGGGCTGAGTGTCGCCACGTGCGTGGGATGTCTGCCGCCTCTCTCCCTCTCTCTGCCTGTTCCTCTCAGGGATGTCGCCGTGGAGATGGTGGATGTTCTACGTGAAACTCCCGGATCTTGAGGTGAAGAAGTACGAAGAGATGAAGGACGCGATGCGAGCGTTCGAGAACTCCAGCGAGCCTGTGACGAGACAGGTGTACGCAGGCAGTGCCGAGCTCGCCAGAGCTCTCGGCATCCCACCTGCAGCGCTGGCTCGAGGCTTCACCGTGAAGATATGTCACTTGAGCACAACTCAGCCGTGGAAAGCCCTTACGGAGACTTTCTTGAGGAAGACGTTTCTGCTCCCTGACTGGCAGTTTTTCGTTCCGCTCCTGGCCGCAGCCAGAGGGACGGCGGTAGCGGCGACGTTCCAGTTTTTCCCACGAACTCGTGGCAGCCTCCGACAGCTTGCAACCCAGGTTCCACAAAAGCTCAACGTGGTCATGGTGATGGCCGAGATGGTGGCGGCTGTAGAGGCTCTGCATCGCCTTGGAATCCTCCACAGATCTCTCTCGCTAGATGTGTTCTACGTCAACCGGGAAGGGCACATCCAACTGGGCGATTTCGAGAATGCCACTCTGGACGGCGTCTACCGGCCGATCTCTGATATGGCAAAACCTGTGCAGGAAGTCTACATGAGGGTGTTGCGGCGCTTCAACGTGGCGGTCCTCCAAACTCCGGCAGCAGACGTCTTTTGTCTGGGGAAGGCCTTTGAATCGCTGGCGGATCTCACAGATCTGGAAGGCCAGGAGCGGCTCTTGGTGGAAGTTGCGGCGGCTCGCATGACCCAGGCAGAGGCGGAGAAAAGACTGAGTCTCCAGGAAGTTATGGAGAACAAACTTTTCGAAGGCGTCGATTTCGGCGCCGTTCGCGCTCGCAAAAACCCCAGCGTCTACGGGAGCTACGCGCTGCGGGAAACACTCACGTCAACGGACGGAAACGCCTCAACCTGGGCGGACGACAGCGACGACGAGTCCCTTTACGACCCCAGTCCAGATGGAAAGTCTGCTTACGATACAGAATGGAAAACATCCAGCGCCGAGCCGACGCGCTCGTAACAACCCTTGCGATCTCACGCTGTTCCTGGATGCCGGCGGCCGTGTGAGAACGCATCCGCTGGAATTCCCCAGCGCCACAATGAGGCGAGGCGGCTGGTGCTCGGTTCGGTGAACCGATTTAGGGTGAGCAATATGTTCGATTGACAGTGCGACTTGAGGACCTCACAGCATGCGAGCAGCGACTCCGTGCTGCAGTTTATCTGTTTGTTTCAGCTAATGATGGCGGTGCACGAAAGTGTTGTGTTTCACTGCGAGACACCGCCGCTAAGCGGGCTGCCGCGACCGTTGTGTGCACGAGCGCGGCGTCTTGCGTTATAGGCGAGAGTCAGGGGATCAGAAAAGGGATTCATGTGAATGTGGACACTGGAGGCGTTGCCGCGCGGTTGCGCGAGCCGCTTTTGCGCCCAAAGTCCAAAAACGCGCTCCACACACACTTCCCGCCCTGCCGTAAACAGGTCTGAAGCCTATGTCCAGCGTCTCTGACAACTTTGTCGGGAGGGACGTGTCCCGTAGCGGAGAAAAAAACGCCGGCAACCCACTCTCTCCCAGGCAGAACCTGCCTCCACCTTCCGACACCCCAGACAGCGCACACAGAAGGCAGGGGCTGGTGACTGTGTTGAAAAAGTGGACTCGGATGTCCACGCGGGCGGGTTTAGGCCTTCCGCGGTCCTGTATGTCCGTGGGAACTCCACACGGTCAGTAGCTTTCTCAGTTTTGAGCGGCAACGCAAAACGTGGTCGTCTCTCCGGCGGCCGGGACCGCCAACGAGTCAGCCGCCAGACGGAGGTTTAAGTTTGCAGTGCACGTCTAGCTCGACGCGTGGACAGAGTTTTTTTCTGCCGAATGCCTATCTTTGCAGTTCACACTACTACTATAATACTACAGTGAGGCGCAAGTTTTGCAATTTGTCAGTGCGTCCGTTCCGCCCCTCCTAGGCCGGGCGAGTCGCTGTAAACAGGCCGAGCGCAACCGACTGCTGGAGCCAGCAAAGCAGTTGTTGGGTGGGCGCGGTTTCTAGCCAACCGATGTGATGGGAACGCGGAAGCCGGGCGGCCGCTGTGTGTGGAGCCTTGTCTTTTATCTGCCTGATGCACCTATTGCAGCGGTGAGTCTGCTGCTGCGGCACTGGGCCTCGAACAAACCTAAGGCGGCGTGCAATCGTCTCTGAGGCTCATCACGTTTCTCGTTCCCCGCCTGAAATTGCGACAGGCCCGGCCCTCGTCGTGGGGCTGTGTTTGCCACACTGAAAGCCTGTCCTGCCACTGGGTGTGCTCGGCAACTGCCTCGTGAAGACGCCCGCCGTCCAATCCCCTGAGTGTCTCTGCGAAGCAGCGAAGGGGACTTCCCTCTCAGAGAGACGCCGGGCGGATGTGCAGGACAGGGTTCCCCACAGGCGCTGTGCCGAGCTCTTCCCATTCTTCTTCCTCTTCGTCTTCATTCTCTTCGTCCGAGTTCGCCCGAAGCCATTCGAACCCTGACACAGGAGGGGAAAACAGCACCACACACGCCACAAGCACTGAGAGGGTTACCACCTTTGCATTTCCCACTTTTGCAGTTCACTTCCTGCGGCAGCGCGCGTTGCTGGCAAGAGTGTCGTCTGCAGTTGATACGGAGTGTCGATGCTTCCAAACACTTCGAGACAACAGTGGAAAGCAAGATTTATCGGAACCGCGCGCACGCGCCGGAGCAAAAAGGCGCGCTTTCGGTCGCGACCCAAGCGCCAACAAAAGTGCCGCGGGGTGGGATCCTGCGTACGAGAAGAGAGCTGCGATGAAGCAGAGACGGGGCGGGAGCGACAGAAGAGCCGGAGACGGCCAAGAAAACAACAGGGAACTGAAGAAGAGATCGAAACGGCGTTTCGAGCTCCCCGGCTTCTGAGATCGGGTGTTCTCCCTGTGTGTCAGCGAAACCTTTCCTTCCACACTTCAATCTGCGCACTTTGCTTCCCTACACACACGCCCCTCACGCTTCCCACAGTGTGTCCCCGTCTGCACAATCAGTTTACCTCTCCCCCCCTTCCCTCCTCACACCTGCCTTTTGACGCGCCTTCGCCCTCTCCGTTTTCTCCCTCTCAGAGACGGAAACCGGACTGCACTCCCCATCTCTCTTCCCACATCTCTACTGTCTCTGTTGTTCGCTTCACTTCTTCGTCCCACGGACCTCCGAGCACGCCTTGCGCCACAGAGCCGTCGGCTGCATGTGAGCGTGCGTGTGTGACTCCTGCGTCCGGCTCGGAGACCCGGCCGTACTAGTTTTTCTCGTCTCTTTTCCCCGCGAAAAGAACGGCCTCTATCAGCCGCTCCGCTTCAACTCTTTCCGCCTCTTTTTCTCCCACCTTTTTGCTTTCTGCGGCTGGCTTACCTCCGGTGTCCCAAACGCTGATGCCTCCGTCCCCACGCCCCACATACGCTTCTCGTCGCTTCTCGTTCCACACGACGCATCTCACTTGGTCTCCTTCGTTTCTCTCCACCCCCGCGGCATGCGCGGCTTCCTGCCTGATCCCTGTGACGACTTCCAAGACCACCAAACCCTCGCCCCGGCCAGTTAAGACGAAGCGTCCAGAGGGACTCAACGTGAACTGCGTAGGCGCCCACCTCGCGTTGGCTGCGCGTGTCTTCTTCCTCCCCTCGCAAACCGCGTCAGGCGCTTCCTGTCGACCGCGCCGTCTCCGGACACGCGAATCCTCTTCTTCCGCAAACGCATCCCGAGGCATCTGCGCAGGCGAGGCGTCCCGTGGAGCCCTACCGGCGCGGTCCCCACGCGGCCGTCCGTCTCGCCCCGCGCCTCGCCCACGTCGCTGCGCGCCCGCGACCCTGGGGCGGTGCGGCAGAGGCCGGAGGAGATCGTAGTGAACGAAACAGTGCCATCCCCAGTCCGCATTCCACAGCCGCATGCAGCCGTCTGGCCCCGCAGAGAGGACGAACCGGCCGTCGCTCACAATCTCCGTGACGCCCGCTTCGTGTGCGTAGGCGGGCGCCGACGAGGCGGGAGACTGCAGGTGGAGAGAGACGCGCCCGAGTTTTCTGGAGGAAACCCGCGAAAAAAGAAGACGATCCGTGACGCCTTCGCGCCGACCCAAATAGGACAGTCCCGTTGTTGATTCCAGAAAGCCGCCTTTCTCAGCTTGGCCTTTCCCGGCGACGGGACAGCCCCTGGGTGCTCCGGGGGCCTTCACGGGACGGGACGAAGACGCCCCTTCAGAAGGCAGAGAAGACGTGGCGCGCGCAGCGGAGGACGAAACGGCGGGGCGGCCGCTGCGGGCGCTCACAGGCCGCGCAGGTTCTCTTTCGTTGGCCGCGAGAGACGCCTGTGGCGCATGCAGCGGTCCGTTGCTTCGCCGAGGAGAAGGGACGGAGACGTCTCTCCGCGGAGACAGTGGAGACTCTGCAGGTGCGTGGTGGCCCCGGGGAGGACGGAATTCCCCCGAACCTCGGGTCTGAAGATGTTTTCGCATGAGAGTTCCATATTCTGAAATCAGCGAGACAGAAACAAGCGCTTCGGCTCCTCGCTCTTCTTCCTTCGACTCGCGAGACGCGCCTCTTGTCTTCCGGTCGTTTCCCTTGCCTTGTTTGTCCGACGGCTCATTCCCGCCCGAGAAGTCGCCGCCGTTCGCCTTCTCCCTCTCGCGCGTTGGCGGACCGCGCGCAAACGAAGAAGAAGAGGAAAAGGATAGAGGAGGCACCGGCGATTCACCAGAGGTGGGAGGCGTGGCGAGGCTCCCGGCGTTTCCCCCAGACGAAAGCCGTGCAGCCCCGCCTCTGCCTGGCGCACGCGAAGACCGCAGACGGGCAGCAGAGAAGCGCCTCGCAGAACCTTTCTCTTTTACTTGGGCGGGCGGTAAATAACAAACGCCTGTGCGACGTCGTCCCGGCGCTCGCTTTTTAATCTCGACACGCGCTCCCCTCTCTTCGCCGTCACTCTGCGAGCTCTCCGAAGACGACGAGGCGCGAGAGGATGAAGAGGAAGAAGAAGAGGAAGAAGAAGAGGAAGAAGAAGAGGAAGAAGAGGAAGACGAAGAGGGAGAAGAAGAGGAAGAGGAAGGAGAAGAGGGAGAGACGCGGGGGCAAGACACCCCTGGTGGAGAGGAAGAAACGGCGAGTGCGGCTGAAGGCGCCGCTTGTGTCTCCCAGGGAGATGAGCGAGTGAAACAAGACTGCGACGAATGTGGCGAGTTCCTCTGTGCGGTTCGGGCGGTCGAAGAAGCAGATGCAGGACCTGAAGTCGTCGATGAGGAAGTTGGAGGAAACGAAACGAAGGCCGCTCCTCCCTTTTCTTTGGTGTCTTCTGTGTCGCTACAGCGGAGAGACGCTCGCTGCCTCTTTTTAGCGTCTGTCTCCGTTGGTTCACGTGCCTCTTTCTGCCCACCCTCCCGAGAAGATACAGCGTCCGCTCGTTCCCCTTCCTCTCTCTGAGAATGACGAGGCCGAGAAGCGTCGCATGCTTCCGTGCCCGCGTCTCCACGCACTCTCGCCTTCCTTCGCTCTGCCTCCGTCCAACTTGGCTTCTGTTCTCTCTCTTCTCGCTGTCCCTGTTCAGCTACCAGTGGGCGATAAACGAGCTCAAGCGCCGGCATGTAGGGGAGCAAGGCGCCTCCACCTTTTCTTCGCTTGACTCGGAAGCGAGGAGCCGAATCCTCTTTTGAAGGATTTGCGAACTTCCCTCCCAACCCGACTTGCTCTTCGCGTTCTTGAAGAGGCGCGCGTCGGAAAAAAGAAGTTTTCACTTCCCGTTCCGCTGGCTGAGACACCTTGTCTACCCGCACATGGTGCGCACGCGAGGAAGACACAGAGAAGCCCGACACTCCACGCACAGAAGAGGAAGGAGAGGGAGAAGAGGAAGACAGTGCCTTTGTCGACCTGTAGTTTAGAAGGATGCGCCACGCATTAGCGGTTTCTTCTTCGTCGTGCTCCATCTCAGCCGGACGGATCGGCCAGGAAGAAGAGGAAGCAGGAGGAACGGTGTCGTGAGATGATGCACCAGTTCGACCTGAGGAACTCGGAGGACGGCGGCGCCTCTGCAACTCGCTTTGAGAAGCTGAAGGCGCAGCAGATGAACAAAACGAAGAGGACGAAGAGGAAGAAGCGGGATGCTCCTGCCATAGCTCTGAAAGTTCGTCCAGAGAAGGTATGGCGCACCCGAACACCGAAGACGATGCCGAGGAAGAGGAAGAAGCGGAAAAAGAGGACGAAGAGGCACAGGGAGAGGAGGACGAAAGTGACGACGAAGATGACGAAGAAGACCGAAGTCGGGAGGTAGAATCTTGTGTCTCTGTCTTCGCCGGGAGTGGTTGTCTCGAGGATGCGCCTCGAGACGGCAATGCTGAAGAAAAACAATCTTCAGATAAACACTGACGCGTTTCGAAAAGCGGAAACGAACGACCCGTCAGAATTGCAGCTTCACGAGCTATGCCAAAGCGGCACCCCACACTGTGACAACTGATGACGCCCTGTCTGCCATAAAGAGAGACTTTTTCGAAATGCAGATCAATGCATAGACGAACCTATACTTCCATGAAACCATATATATATATATATATATGAATGCGTATATGGATATACATGCATATATATATGTATATGTATGTTTGTGTTGATGTATAGGTGTGCACATCTCAGGGAGCCAGAAAGAGGGACGCGGAAATTAGGTTAAATGCGCCGCAACCGCGGGTGTCGCCGGTGCGCACCGTCGAAAAGATCATCTTGCGAAGGGCCCTGGTCGGCGGGCAGCGTCGTGCCGTGAATTTCGAGGAAGTCGCGATCAGGGACGAGGTGATTGAACTGAAAGAGGGAAGCATCGCCCTGCCGAATATCCCACGTTCGCATAGTCCTAAAGAGAAAACACGCGCAATCGCAAAGCAAGAAAACCAAGGTGGACCAGGCACACGACA
Source organism: Neospora caninum Liverpool (assembly GCF_000208865.1). Lineage (NCBI taxonomy): Eukaryota > Apicomplexa > Conoidasida > Eucoccidiorida > Sarcocystidae > Neospora > Neospora caninum. The sequence continues at coordinate 4,257,585 of NC_018398.1, read as the reverse complement.
GAGCTGAACGCAATAGGGTACAACGGATACACTCAGATGGATTCACCTTCTCTGATTCGGGAGGTACCTGGGTGAGATACGTAAACACGTGTCTATGCATCGCAACAGAGCTATACGCACATTGACCCTTCTGAGCTCGGACAGCCCCAGTTGTGACGCGGGACGGCCAAAAGAGACGCTTTTTCGGAGTGAAGACGTCGACAGATAAGAAAGAGGGAATCGTGAGACGTAGGCAAATGAGGTGTCGAGGCGTGTTCGATAGGTATGGCATGTACGGAATTCTAGAAAGAGCGATAGAGATCGTTGTGGACATGTCTGTGTGTGGAGAAGCATGTGTGCAGGGATCCAGATATTCGCATTGAGCTCTGCAGAGATACAGGGAGGTCACTCTTTCTGTCCCCTCACACGCCTTGTGAGGCGCCTTCTGGAAGAACCAGTGGAACGCGAGGCGTGCACAGACAGAGAGAATAGAATCTGCAGTCCCTATTTTGCGTGTGCGCCTTTCAGAGAACCTCACCCGTCTTGGCCGCCAGAAAAGATCTCGAAAGGACGCCTCGGATGCCAACAAACGCTCAGCACCGGGCCTTGAAAGCCGGCGAGAAGGAGGGGCGTTGCAAAGACACGCAGAGAGGAGAAGAGCGAGAAGGCGGTTGCATGCGTTGCTTCGCGAAAACAGAGACTCCGACGTCGAAGCTTTTTACCCAGCGGTTTGCCGCCGAGCCCCTTGTCAATGGAGTGGAAAAGAAAAAAAACGCGTTCTCCCAAAGAAGACGAATTTCATGCCGGCGCCGACGCCCCGCGATTCGCGCACATGCAGCCCAGCGTCATATCTCGGCGTTTTTTGTCGGCGCGAACGCCCAACCGGCGCACACAAACGTAGAAAGACACAGATGGACGGTCGCGACTCTGATGCGTTTGGATGCATTTGCCTGTTTGACCGAAACTGCGAAGCGTCTTTTAAGCAGCCCAGTGCATCTACAACACATATGCACACAGGTATGGCATTCGATATTGCAATTGGCTTCGTACCCACCGGTATGACTGAGAAAAACGAACTTTCTTTTTCCTGATGGGGGGTTACCTTGATGGCCGAGCAAAGTTAGCGTGGGGGCTGCAAGGCGCAGATCGCAGAGCTGAAGAGTTCCGTTTCCTCCGCCGCATGCCAGGAGGGGGGTGAGAAGAGCCGCCGTTTCGCTTCTATTTTCGACGAAGGGCTGATACTTTCCAGAGGACGCGTCTCCGGGGCAAGACGAGAGAGAAGAGGAAAAGGCCGCGCAGTGAACTGGTGTGCCGAGAGGGATGTCATACACACATTCCCAAGCATGGGTGTCCCAGACCTACAGCACAAAGAGAGGAAAGCGCGCGCCATTGAACGTCTCTCGCGTCCATATACCACTCTCTCTGCGTTTCAAGGCACCACTGCTGGTGAGAGACATATGAGCAAGCGCTCGCGAAAGCTTGGGCGTTTCCGGCCGTTCCACATTTCTTCACCGCTTCGGGCACTCTCGCTCGTTCGCGCCCGCCTCTCCTCTCGTTCCCCACTACCAGCAACTACCTACGCAAAAATACGTACTCTGTATCTTCATGAAGAGATACCGGCACATGTAGACACCGATCTCGTCCATTCTTTCTTCTCATGTCTCACTTTTTCCCTCGACCACGAAATTGATATATATATATATATATATATGAACCTGAATATGAATATACGCATGCATATAGATATAAAAACATATATATATATATATATATATCCATGGATGCGCGTTGGTGGTGCATTTCCACGGTCCTTTATCCGGCCCATGGGAGGGGCTCTAGGAGCTCTTTTTCCAGACCCGAGGTATCACCGAAAGGCTAGTCCAGAGTGGGGATTCTCGAGGTCCGGCGTGGAGGGAGCCTCCGGCTCTGCCGCTTCACACCCTGCCGCGCAACCCTCGGCGGAGGCTTCATTCTCTCGGCACTTCCGCTGTGTGCAGCCTCACCTTGACGACGGGGTCGAGGCCTGCGGAGACGAAGAGACCGTTATCGACCGGCAGCCAAGCGACAGTCGTGACACGTTGGTAGTGTCCTCGTCCGACTCCTCTTCTCGCTCCACAGGAAGACGAGGAAGAGGAAAAAGAGGACGAGGCGGAGAGGCGCGAATCGGAGCCAGCAAGCGGAGAGACGAGAGAGCCCGGCAGCGGCAGAAGACGCGACTGGCAGTGCGTGGGGTGGAGAATGCGTTTCGGCGGTCTGCGGAAAAGCAGGGAACAGCGGAGGCACGGCATCTCGCCTGTAGGCCCCGTCCTCGAAACGAGGCAACGCAGGTCGACGCAAAAATCCGAGAAACAGAAAGACACCTTTCGCGCCCCCACGCCTGCACCAGAGAGTGCAAGGTTTTCGCCGGTGCCGCTTGCGTGACTCAACAGTGAGAAACACGCGCAGAGGTGATCCAGTGTCTCCTCTCTTGGCCCCTCGCCCTCTTCTCTCTTTCTCCCGCTTCTCTTTCGGCTTCTCTGACTTCGATTTTTCTCGGCGAGTGACAAATCCCAGCGGCAGGCGACGCGTGATTGGTCCGTGGCCGCCGTTGAGTGCGTGCAGGATGTCGGCGTCGAGGTCGTAGAGTGAGACACGGCAGTCCACGCTGCCACTCAGCAGGAAGCGTCTGAAGAGTCGGAGCGCACACGCAGAGACCCGCGGGGACGAACACGAGGAGTTCACGAATTTCACTCGACACCGGTAGAAAGGGGCGTAACGCTGCCAACGTACGCTCCTCACGAGGCCGACGCCGGCAGCGCGCAGCACGCGAGGAAAAAAGGTGCCGAACGGAAGGAAGGCAACAGAGGCAAGCAGGGCAGCAAGAGCCAGTGGAAACAGTCGCCCCAGCCGAGGGCTTCTCCCTCGCGTGTCGCTGAGTTATCGGTCCAACATCTGTTGGGAGGCGTCGCGGCCGTATGTTTGCTGCGCCGTGGCGGGAAGCGCACAGTGAGGAAAAAGACAGGCAAAGTCGAGAAAAGGTTACCCAGTGTGGTCCAGAGCCAGGCGCGTGATCGACGCAGTGTGGTTGCTCCACAGGCCGCGACTCGTGCTCACGCCGAGGGTCCGCAGATAGCACGTCTGCACAGGAGAGGACAGAAACAGAGATCAAGAGAAGAAGGCGCCGAAGAACCCTGGACGACACCGGAGGCAGGCGGGAGAAAGAAATCGGAAGATTCGCAGGAACAGAGAGACAAAAACGAAAGGAAGAGAACGGAACAAAAATGGGGCACCGAACCTACGGGTTTCACCCGTCACATGTCCCCTTGGTTGGGTCCTTTTCCGATTGCGGTCTCTTGTGTATTCCCGTCTTTGACTTGTGCTTTCGGTGGTCTCTGGAGTTCCTCAAGCTTAAAGCTATGCGCTGTCGCGATCAGGGCGTGTGCGTTCCCTTCCTCTGTTTCTCGTCCTCGGTATCTTTTGCTTGGCGACTGCTAGCGCACGTCTTGGCGAGGCACCGCTCCTCTGTCCTGTCCATACCTCAAGGAAATAGGACAGCTCGTTCAGTCGGACTTCCCCCAGGCGTTGCTGTCTGAAATGGTCAATGAACAAGTTCCCGGAAACGCCTCGCGCGCGCCGCCACACATCTTGCTGTCTGTACAGCCGCGCCGCGAAACTCCGAGGCGCGGTGCGCGTCCCTTTTTCCTCTCGGCCCTCTTCTTCGCCCCTCTTCTCTCTTGCTTCTTGCTGTCCACAGCCTCCCACACAGCCAAGCCAGGTGTCTGCAGGAAACGAGACAGGCGAAGGAGAACGCGACGGAGAAGGAGCGGCAGAAAGGGAGGCAGAAGCCGCCGAGGCAAAGGCAGCCGAAGAGCTCCCGCGCTCCCTTTCCAGCGCTACGCGTGGAGTGGAGGGGCCATGGCTGCTGGAGACTTGCGCCCCGACTGTCTGGGAGGCATTTGGATCCACAAGAGAAGTGAAGAAGGAGGAAAACGTATGGTGCAAGGGAAGCAGAGCAGGCGAACAGACTGGCGGCAGAGGACGGGGAATTTGTTCAGACGAGACATCCCAAAGTAAAGAAAAGAAGGCGGGGCCGGCGGGAGGGCGACTCGCCAGACGATAGACAGACGGAGAGGCACGCGGCAACGCGTGTGAGACGACAGAGGCGCAAAACGACGCACGCGAAGCGCCAAGAGAAAACGGGAGAGACGCCGGGGCAAAAGAGACGGAAGGCGAGAGAGAAGGAACCGGAGCAAGATCACATAAGGGAGGCGACTCCGAAGCGGCGTAGGTCGACGACGAGGGCCATGACAAGGAAGAAGGGGCGCTAGAGGAAGGAATTGGAGGAAGAGGGGAAAAGGAACAGGACGAAGAAGAGCAGGAAGTATCGAAGATGGGCGAGGAAAAAACCAGCTGTTCCTCTTCTCGAGGACGAGCGTCTTCCTCGACAGCTGATAGCTGAGCGCCACGGCCTTCGCTGGGCTGCGGGAGCGCAGAGTCTGAGGCGCTCGGAAGCATGGGGAAAAAAGAAAGGGGATCCAGACTTTAGGAGGAGACGATCCCAGAAGCTGGGCGAGGAACAGCGACGGAGAGAGCGAAGAGCCCGTCTCGTGAGAACGGCGGTCACGGCGAGGAGTCGCTACCACCGGAGAGACGGGACGAGTGGCGAGCGAAACAGCCGAGTGAAAGTAGGAATCGAAAAAGGGAAAAGGTGAAGAAAACTAGTTGACCAGAAAGTGCGACTTTGAGGCCGGATGGAGACACTCAAGAAGAAAAAATGAGGACGCGCGTGATGGGGCAGCGAAGCAACGGCAGACGCGCAGCCGCATGACGGACGCGACACGTCGGAGGAGACTGAACAGGCAGAGAATGGCAGAGAAACGAGAACAGACGGAAGAAGGAATGAGGACGGGAAGATAAAGGAAATGAAGAAAACACGACACAGGGCCTGATGAGAAAGGCGCCGCCCACAAGCTACACAACGGCACCGCCAGAGTCGACTTAATCCGTGTGGCCGATGAAGCTTGTTCGGGGGAAAAGAGAAGTCTTAAAAGCAGGTTAACTCGAGCGGTTGCAGCGAGAGGGAGGAGCAGAGCTGCTGTTCCTCTCTGCGACTTCTGCTTGTCTTACTACTTCCGGGCTCTTGTTCGCCCATCTATATCCCATTGGTTCTGCCGGCCTCTGTAAAAAGTCGTGAGTGGAGGGCGCATGTTTCAGCAGAATCTGGGCGTACAAGAGATGTGTTCGCTAAACTCATCTGAATCTACTCACCATACTTTCAAAAGTTCTCTCTGACTTGCAAATCGGTTAAGGGAAAACTCATTTTGTGCGCTATCCGCGGCTGGCGCGAAGTTTTGAGAGGCGGTCGCTGTTAGGCAGATGCACATATGCGGGCTTCCCGAAACGACAGAGAGAAAAGTCCAGAACGCACGACGAAAGAAAGAGTAAGCGGAAGGAAGAAATCCGCCGTATTATGTTGTTTTGGTTCTCTGCTTGAGAAGAATCGATCCAAATCGTGTGGCAGGGTCGAAGCTCGAGAGACGAGCGTCACGTAAGATCCGAGCGGTGACTTGCACGCACGGCACTTCTCTCGGGAAAAAGAGAGCAGTCGTGCTTCGACACAGTGGCAACGCCAACCGTCCTGCAGTGTTCTTCTTGACTCTGAAAAAAGAAAGCCAGCTCTAGCAGCCACAGCGAGAAACAGCTCTCCTTGAGTAGCGAATTGCTTTTCATCCTGAGGAGTAACGTGCGCATCTTTCAAGTGTACGGACACCTGAATGCCTAGCACTTTCCTCCGCTGCTGACCGCTCGGCCTGCTTGGCTGCATGCACGGGTACCCAGCCGAAGATGACAGAAACGCAGGGAGAAAGGGAACTTCTGGATGCGACTTTATGCTACAGAGACAGGAAAACGCGACTTTTCCCTCAGTATCGCTCTTTTTTGCCATCCAAGACCGCCTCACGGCGGTCCTGTCTCGTGGCAGAGCAGGGCGGACAGACGTCGGCCTTGCGTGACCGGCACGAAACGGTGTCACTGCCTATTCTTCAATTTTGTCTCTTTTCCAGGGAAACGACCAGACCAAGTTCGCACTCCTCTTTTCCTCGTCTCCCCAAGAGTTAGAAGAGAGACTTTTTATGTTTCATCGGCGCAGACAGGCCACTACCTCCGCGCAAACCTTCTGGACCTTTCGCTCGCTCGGACGACATATACACGAACTGGAGGGCAACCACTTGATTTCAAAACACTTTGAGAGTGACGGAATCCAGGAAATCCTCATTTTCTTCGGATTATGGAAGAGGCTGTTCGCTAAAAATCACATCCTTTAAAAGAAGGGCCCAACGGCTTCTCACCGCGGCCACGAGAGTACGGCCGCCATTTGCGAGCTCGTGTACGTGTCTCTTCTCGTTTTCTCCAGTTTCAGCACAGCAGTCTGCTTTCTCGCCTTTCCCCAGCTTTTTTCACCTCTTGTATCCACTCGTTTTCAGGTCTGCTGAGTCTTTGTGAGTCTTCATCTGTTCACTTCTGTCCGTTTCTTGAACGTACCATCGCCGCGCTCTACCTTCCCTGTCTTCTCCCGTCCTGATTTGTTTCCTCTCTTTCTCGCTCCGTTGTCCTCTCGTCTTGTCCTCGGGCTGCTATCGTCTAGTTCTCCCCATATCCCGTCAAATTCCTCCGTGGCGCGGTGTATCTGGACTTCCGCTCGCGCACCTGTCCCCCCCGCTCCCCCGCCCCGCCTCAATGTCGAGGCCACACTACCCCCCCCATAGGGGACGGCTTCCCGCGGGTCCAGCGCCTCACCAAGGTTTCCTGGTGCAGGTGTCTGGTTCGGCCGTCTCTACAGATGTCGGATTTCTGGTCCCATCTGTCCACGATGGCATGTACTCTCACCACCCGCACTTTGTCCAGGGGCATTCTCCGACACATCTTTCGCCGCACCCTCCTGCCAGTCTCCCTCCAGAAAACGTCAGTTTCCTTCCTTCTCAAACTGGCGGGGTGTACGTCCCGCCGCTCGCGGGTGAGTTGGCCCGCACACCTCACCGTCTCCCCCCTCCTGGCGAAGGCGCCCGGCCCCTCGACCGAGAACGCAGTTACCCTCCAGAAAAGAGTGCCCGTCCAAGTGACCAAGGCAGACTTCTGCCTCCCCATGTGGCGGCGCTTCCCCCAGCTCACCGGCCGTCTCACCCGTTCCCACCAGGGCTCCTGCCTTTCCGTTCCTCTTCAGGCTGGGAAGGGGTCGACGCCCCGGTGCCTGAGCGCAGGGCGCAGAAACGCAGCAACTCTCCGGTCGCCCCTTCGGCGTCCTCGCATCGTCACACTGCAGGTGAGAACGCGGACTGGAACTCGTCTCGGTCGACAGCGACGCAGCGGCTCCAACGTTCTCTCTCCTCTTCTCGAGGCTGCGAACTGCCTGACAGAAGAGACCGAGAACGCGAAGGCTCTCCGCGTCGGTTGCCCGGCTCGGCGGACCCGAGTCTTGGCAGGGAAGAGAGCTACCACATAACGGACGCTGCGCGGGAGACCTCGCTCGACCGGGAAAGACGTGGCGTCAGCCACATAGAAGGCCCGCCCCGAAGGGCGCGAGGCTTCGCTGAGGAAGCGCGGAGCCGAGAGGGCCGTGGCGAGTCCTCTCTTTCGCGAGAGCGACCGGACGAGGGCAGAAGTCAAGCACATTCCCGGGGCGGGATGCTGGCGTACGGGGAGTCGCATGCATTTCATGGGAGAGAAGACGATCGGTATCAGTCGTCTGCCAGCCTTCCCTCGTCTGCGCAGCGGGGCCAGGACGCCCCGAGAGGCCGCCCTGCGAACGCTGCTGCGACTGCGAGTTTCCCGCGCCCTGCCTTCCCACCCAATCACAATCGCGCGCCGGCAGCTGTGCACCCGCCTGTGTCCGAGCCGGCATCGGCTCTCCCCCCGTCGTCACCCCCTGCGTCGTCTCTGCCTCAGTCAGCGCCGAACGCATCGAGCCGTTACGGTGTACGTCCACCAGACCACGCGGGCGCTCCGCCTCCGTCTCCACTCCCACCGGCGTTTCGTGCATCTGCGTCTTCTCTCCCCGCGCATGCCTCCGCGGGCGTCCCGCCTGGCTCTGACGCAGCCGCAGTGGCGGAGAGAGTGAGGCAGGAAGGACAGCCCGGGCACCCACGGCGGAGCGGAGACAGGTGTGCGGCCGTCGGCGGGAGACCGCAGAGAGAGGCGAGCGGCAGTGTCGCTTCGCAGCAAAGCACAGCGGACGAACCTGGGTACAGATCCTCCACGCTCCAAGGGCGGCGGCTGCCGTCACCCCCGCGGGGAACTAAACAAGCTCGGATTCCAGCGTCCGCCGAACCTCCGCATTCTCACTCGCGCTTTCCTTCCGCCGATCGGGAGAGTCGATCCAGATCGGGAAATCAGCGAAGACCGGCGCGAGAGGAGGACAGGAGTCACCGGCCCTACCGTGGAGGCGAAGGCCGAGGAGAAGGAATGCAGAGAGTGGCTGAAGTGGGACGAGGGAGACAGGAGGAGGCAGGCGCTCTGCAGGAGCGCCGCCCGTCGCTCTCGCGTGCAACGTGGCAGTCTCGTGACCAGGAAAACAAAAACGCCTCCGTTTCGTATCCTCCCGCCGCAGCGCGCCAATCGTACCGACCAGATGGGCCGAGAGTGTCCGGTTGCACGAGAGATGAGGGCAGCTCTGCTCCAGCGCTGTCTGTCCCCACGGTCGGGCCGGCTGTCTCCTCGTCTCCCGCCGCTCTTTCGAGTTCCTTCCCTGCGAAGAAGCTCCGAACTGCTCTTTTCTTTCCTCCTCTCCTTTCCTCGCCCCTGGACTACCTGCAAGCGAGTGCAAACTGCGGCGTCTCCTCCCCCCACGAGGTACCTTTTCTCGCGGGCACGTCGCCGTGTTCGGCCCCCACGCCGCTTCGCAGTCTGCGACCCGAGCAGCACAAGCTGTCTCTGACGTTCATGCTCTTGCGGCCTCTCCCAGATCCGCTGTCGCACACCCTCGAGCAGCACAGGGCGCACTACATGGTGGCGGACGCCTCGGCGTCTGCCGTCCTGGTTCTGCCCCTGACGTTTCTGAGGCGGGAGTGCGCAGGCGAGCCGGACGGCGCAGCCGCGAGCGGTGGCGAGGCGGCGGGTGAGCGAGACAAGGCCGACTCCGCGGTCTCCGATGAAGAAAAAGAGGGCCTCATCCGCGCGGTCAAAGGGAAGCTCCAGCCCGGAGATGTCATCCACATGACCGGCGCGCTCACGAGCTGGTCAGCGAAAGGCGAAATGGTAAGGGGAAGGTGCGTGCCGTAAACGTGGGAGGGCAAACGGCTACCGGCAGCAGCACGAATGTTTTGCAGGCGAAAGATACAAAGTAGTGGCGCGTGTGAAGAAGAGCTGGAGGGCGAGAACGCAGTGCCGCGAGAGAGCCGAGCGAGGCATACTGAGTGGGCGTGGATCCGGTGTACAGACACAGCTAGGGGTCGTCGTAGCCGTGTTCAGAAGCAGGTGATGCTCCGGGGACACGAGATCGCGCACGTGTCACTCGCGAAGAAAAGGTTAAAAGGCACTGGGCGGTGACGCGCTTGAAGGCGACGTCCAAGGGAAAGCGTGCAGACCAGCGCGAGCGCTCATCCCACGTGGACGTAAAAAGAGAACCACCATGCGCTGGCCACTCCACAGCTTGCGTCCCGCTTTAGGAGATAGAGGAGAGTATCAGCGTGTGCGTAGGTTTTGGACAGTCCGAACTATCTGTTCTGGTCGTAGTTGGATAGGTCGAACGTCCGGCAGTCGATAGATGCAGTCCTGAGCAAACAGCGTTGGAGACCAGCCGAGGGCTGTACGCGGAGGCTGTACCACTGGATGGATGTTTTTTGGCCGCGCACCACACAACTCTGCCGGTTTAGCCAGCGACATCGGCGCGTGCGCGAAAAAGCTTGTCTTCCGGTTACAGAGCCGCTGATGGAAAACCTTTAGAGTGAATGAGCTACGAGTCGATGGAAGGAACTGAGAATATCTCCGCATTTTGTCACCACTCAAGACAGTTCTGCCTGGAGTTGCTCAGATCGCTCCTGCATGTGTTTTGAGGAAACAATCGACATTCAGTCATCTCTACTGCGCACAAAGGTATTGTTGAGCAGAAGTCATTTTTGTTCGCGGCGCATCTTAATCGCCTCCGCGGGAGCGTTGAATGTATGCGTTTCACCATCTTGATGCGGCAAGAGTTACCACATGCCTCACTGTACGGACTCGAGCATTCTTGAGAGGGTTGTTGCCTCCGGTGTTCAGGTGATTACTGTTCCAGTGCGTAAAGGCTACCGAGCTGGACGGCAAGGACGCCAAGAAGGCGATGACAGCTACGTCACGGAAGGATCCTTGAAGGTTGTGGGACGGTTTTCCTTCCCTTTCGTCACAGAGCCTGATATGAGCTGTATGTTCACTGCCGTTGCTCCCCAGAAAGGGGAGCGTTGGGCACGAGGAGGCGGCCAGATGGCTCCAGAGTTCGCTGCTTTAGCACTCAAGGGGAAGGAGAAAGAAGAATTGAGCCGCGAAATCGGTTTGGCAGCGGTGGGTGCCTCCATTCCGTGCGAAAGTCTCAGTTTTCCCGTTGTAGATCCGTTAGCCTGTCTCGGCCCGCCCCCGCCTTTTTTTGTGCTTCTCTCTCGATAGTAAACAACTGTGGCGTCGGGGAAACGTTATCCAGAGAGCGCGTTTTTTCTCGACTTTCCGGTTCACAAGACATTCTCTCACCGCTTTGAGCCCTCTGGGCGTGTGTGCCAGTTTCACTCGTTAAAGCAAGACGCAACAGGACAGGGGAACCCTCTTCCCACAGACTGTCACTTCGTCACGCTCTGTTTATTCTGTGGGAATCTTGGAAATGGGAGTTAGTACTCAGAAGACCGGAAGTCTGGTGCGGACTAAATACCGCCCGGAGGCTTGGCAACCTAGTAGCCCCAAAAATCCGTCGCTGGGGCGGGTATTGAAACCCGCTGTCTGCAATCCCAGTCGTGCCGTATCTTCTGTTTTCACCACACACTGTTTTCACCCAGACGAAGAGTTAGGTATTCCCTGTCTACGCAAACGTTAATCACTGCAATCGAATCAGTAGTCTGCTGCTTTCCTGCGATGCGAAGCCAAGGACTGCGGGCTTTTTACACTAGAAACAAGGAACTTGCCGAACTAGGATACAGGTGTGCTCGTACACATTGAATTCGGCGGCAGAAAAAAAGTAGGTAGGCGATTCGGGCCGTTCCTCCCCCCTTCCGGTGTTGCGCTCTCTTCGTGCCGACGAAAGGTCGGACGAGACCGTGGAACTCTGTTTCGGAGCGACGACTGACAGACTGTTGACACAGGCAGTCTACTACTCGGGAATCCCGCCGCAAAGTGTTGGGAGAAGACAGCGAGTCTGTACCTCCTGTCGAACTCCAAAGACCTCACTCCGCACCAGAAAAGGCACCTCCAGGCCGGCGCGTGCGTATTGTCTGCGCAAATGGAATCTCGGAAGTACCAGGACTACCAGAACAAAGCTAGTCGAGACGTTTGCTTCTCCAGTGTATGCAGATCGTCGGTCGCCTGACGCTCCTTCGCGGCGCATGGAGCAAAACAGACGGCGCAGCGTTTTCAATGGGCATCGCCTGAAACCTGAAGCTGCTGCGGCTCGGGTTTCCATCTCCTTTGGACACGCATCGGCGGAGGCATCCGCCGACACTGCCGATGCATCTCGAAGTCAGATTTTCTGGCACGCCGGAGATAATCCTGTGTGCCACGAAGACGACTTCACAGGTGTTGATATATGCAGCACACATCACCTCAGAATGTGTAGGATGTGCTGTTCCCGCTGTGCAGCCGTCTATTGCACTCTAGGCTTTCCGAGGCACGTGGTCTCCGGAGCTGAGAAAAGATAGTTGGGCACGCGACACTCCTGTGCTCTTGCCTTGTGGAGAGTGCGTTTTCTGGATTCCAGAAGCACGGAGATAGCGCCGTTCTCTCGCACAGTTTCTGCATCCTTGCGCTGCTGCTAGCACGCGTGTGACCGTTTGTGCCTCCGGTTAAAGGCGATGTGCCTCCCGCCGAGCAGCCTTTCACCCGACGTTGGTGCGTGTCGTGGTCGCCCCCCGCTCGGTCTTTCGCATCCGAATTGCATTTCGGAACAGAGTCCGCCTCTCAGAGAACCTCAGCAGCTTCAGGGTTTCCTCTTTTGCCACCGTGGCAAGAGTGCTTCTAACGCGGGTGTCTTGGCTGTGACGCAAGCTACGAGGACGTTTTCCACATCTTACGCTGGCCGCTAACAAAAAGAAGCTCTCGCATTCTCAGCGAACGATTTGTCTTTCCCGGTCAGTCACCGCCTCCGGACGGGGGGCGGGGCCGCGGCCACGAAGTTGCCGGATACTCGTCGCAGATACGCTTGCAATTGGGGAACCACTTGTCGCCAAGAGACAAAACGCGCTGTTCTTCGCGTCTACCCTCAGCTGTCTAACAGTTCGAAAGCTATACAGAGACTGCTCCTCGCTCTCCTGGCGTTGCGCCGACCCCGCGCAACGCCCGAGCGCGGCGTGACTGTGGCAAGACAGATCGTATTGCTTGCTGAGGATGCGCGGCGAGTGGATGGGCTGACTGTGCTCATCCGCGCGTCCACGGCAGGCACGCGCTGCGCCGCACCAGTGCTTGCAAATGAATTCATCTAGCTTTCTCGAATGCAAAGCTTTCTGTGAGGTCCCAACCCCGAATTCGAGATCTCTTTTCACCCCCATGCACTGGAGAAAGGGAAATTCCCAGGTCTGTGAGTACACAAAAGCAAGACAGCGGTCGTGCCGCGAACGCGAGTTTTGCAGAAGCCAAGACCCGTTTCTCGGATGCGCTGAAACAGCGCAGCCCCCCAGAAGCGAAGACGCTCGTCGAGCGGCTTTGTGCAACGCGGACCGTGCTGTCTTGCAAAACAATCGAGAGAACCGGTTTGCTTGAGAGGTTTTTCGCAGCCGAAGAGACGAAATTCTTTTCACGCTCAACTTCCCGCGTGATCTCCAAAAGTCACCTCGGCCCCCGTGGACGAGGCCGGGGTAGAGGAGGCGCCCTCAACCTCCTGAAGAGTGACGGAGTCAGCTGGCACGCCGCGCGCGGTCTCTCGTGTATTCGGTCCTAAGGAAATCGCAAAGTCTTGGAAACCGGCTCCTTCGTTTCTCTCTGAGGATCGAGCCTGTTCGCGCCTCTTTTTTGGGCGAAAGAAATTGGTCTCTCTGAAACCCACAACGCGGGCCCCGCTGGCGGAACACAACCGACTGTCTCTCGACTCCCCCGGATACATCTGGTGCGCGCCGCCAGGGAGATCCCCGCGGAAAAACCGGCACATTTCAGATCTGTTGTAAACAGTGTACAAAAACTCGCTGGATCCTTTTCCTGCGCTCCTTCCTCACTCTTTCCATCTGTGGCCATGGCCTCTCCGACCGCCGGCAGCCCCGGCGTCCACTCCCCTCCGCGGCACGGGGTTTCCGACAGGCTCTTGGCGACGAGCTCGCCTCAAGGCAGAGCCGCGCGGCCAAGTGTCTCCGAACTCCGCACAGGCAAGCTTGTCGATGAGTCCAAGACGGCAAGGCCTTCCAAAGGTTCACCTCTAGTATGGCGAGCGAAACCGCTCGCTCCCTCGCCGTCTGTCGAGGCTCTCGGCTTCGACGAACCGTCCTTGCCATCGAACATGGCCATGGTCCAGCAGAACTTCGACGCAGACCAAGTCTCCTTCGACTCCGCCGACTGCAGGAACGCCGTGCCTTCGTCCGAGTACGACGCCGCTCAGGGTGAAGACGAGTCCGAAGGCGGAACGGAATTCGAAGAGCAGCAAACGCGTGCGCAGACCAATGCAACCTCTGATTTGGATTATTGCTACAGTGTGAACCGCCTGAAGTCAACGGGGTCAGACCAGGTTTTGTCCCCCGGTCTTTCTGGAGAGTTGCACTCAGCTGGCGACGCGAGGACTTGCGGCAGCTTGAGCGTCGCCACGGAGCCAGCGGCGAACGAAAGTCCAGAGGCGGCAGCGTACGCAGGCGCAACGCTGCTCACCGCGCCTCTGTGCCCCGTCGCAGACGAGGCAAACTTCCCCCAGAGCAACGGGAGCGAGTCGAGCTTGCACAGCCACACGAGTCGACTTTCTGAGGAGGTCCTCGCACAGCTCAACCAGAAACAGAAGTCGATCTCGTCGAGCAGCAGTCGGGCGCAGCTTCTCCTCGGCCAACGCGCCGAAGGGCCAATCTCCCAGCTGGAACACGACGGGGCGTCAGTCTTGCACTACTTGACCGAACTCGGGCAGACGTTCGGGGGGCCGAGTCTAGAGGAGTTGATGAAATTCCAAGCGGAGCTGTCGCCACGCCAAGATGACGACGAAATCAGTTTCGAGCTCTCCCAAGACTCCGAAAGCGAGAGGGCCGTTTCGCCGGTCAACGAAGCCAACGTCTGTATCGGACCGAGTGACGACCGAGGCCCCATCAACCTCCCGACCGAGTTCGCATCCGCGAGCGGTTTTTGGGACAGAAACGCAACTGAAATGCATCCCGTGACTTCAAACAGCCCGACCCCTGTTCCAGCAGTGCCTCACAGCCAACCCTCAGACGGTGCACACCCTTCCCCCGCCGTCACCCCCTCCCGACCATCCCCCGCTGCCGTCACCCCCTCCCGACCATCCCCCGCTGCCGTCACCCCCTCCCGACCATCTTCCGCTGCCGTCGCCGCCTCCCGCCCTTCCCCCGCTGCCGTCGCCGCCTCCCGACCATCCCCCGCTGCCGTCGCCGCCTCCCGACCATCCCCCGCTGCCGCCGCCGTCGCTCCGCGCTTGCTGAAGAAGCCTGCGCCGAAAGCGAAGCAGCCCGCGCCGGCGAAAGAAACAGGTCCATCTCGGCCACGCGGTCGCTGTCCACCTGCCGCGAAACCTGTACCCTCGCATGCAGTCGCCTCCGCACTAGGAGTGTCTCGCAACGCGCGGACTGTCTCCACGGCCCCAGCTCACCAAGCGAAGAGCGCAGGTCCACAAGCTCTGTCGAGCGCCTCCGCTGTGCAGGAAAGGAAGAGCCCTCGTCTTCCAGCGCACGGCGGCGCACCGGGGGGAAACGCAAAGCCCGCTGTGCCGTCGCGTCACTCGTGCTCGCCCGCGATTTTTAACCGCGTGTCAGCCGCGCAGCTGATCAAGCAAATCAGCGGAGCCGCTGCGGGAGGCACCGCGTCCCCGCGTCGCGGCCCTTCCTGGACCGAACTGCCGCCTGCCGCGCGGGCGCAAATCATCGCCATTCTCCAGCAGCAGCGCATCATCCTGACCAGTCGCGCCCAAATCCGAAAGGCGGTCGAAGCCATTCGGCGCGCGTGCGGCGGGAAGTCCCCTCAACGATCTTCCTCGGGATCCTCGGCCGCGACCAGTCGTCAGAGCTCGCGGGCCGCCAGCCGCGGCGCCGCAGCTGGCCGGAAAGTTGTTCCGATAAGCGCATCCACATCGGGGAATCCTGCGGCTGCGCCCCGTTCCCCTGCGCACCGCCACCACCCGAGCACGCCTCGTCGCTCTTCGGTAGGGTCGCGCAGCCGAAACCGCGTTGCCTCTGCCCAGACTGGACGCCCTCAAAACAACCGCCACTTGCGGCGCAGCCTGTCTGAGAACCACACGAGCCTTCGCGCAGCAGCGAGTGCACCGCGTCCTCTCGCGACTCGCGCTCGCGGATCGCTCGGCGCGCTGGCGCCAGGCCGCACCCGGAGCAGCAGCCGACTGCTGTGTCCCCACGGCCTTCGCTACAAGAGCCTGTGTGCCTTTTGCGGCCACCCGGACCGTCTGCGGGACACGATCGCGAACAGGGGATTCGCTCAGCCCACCGTGGCGAGTCGGATGCAGGCGACAGACGCCAAGAAACCCGGTTCCGCCGCTGGGAGGCGAGGCACGCCGCTCAAGGCGAACGCGAGCCGCGCGAAACTCTGGACCGCCGGAGGCGTGAGCAGCCACGCCGCGACCGCCGGCGCAGGTGCGCTGGGCGGGGTCGCGCCGGGAACCGTCAGCCAGGGAAGCCGCTTCAGCGTTGGAAGCTCTTGGACTTCGACCGGTTCCATGAGTCGTGCGAGCACGGGAAGCAAGGCCCTCGACTGCAGCGTGGATATGCTCGACAGCCGTTCTCTCGGGGCGGCCCGCGGGCGCAGTCGGAGTGCCCGTCCTCTGCCGCAGCATGCAAACCGCCAGAAGGGGACGCACGAGCTTCCTTCGGTGTTTGCGCGCCTGTGGGAAAGCGCCATGGAGAAGCAGCGCGCGCGATCGCAAGACCCGCCTCTCGCCGGCAGCACACGCTCCCACGCTCCGCGACTCTCCCTGGCGGCTTCAACTGGATCCCAGAACTCCGCTGCCTCGCGCAGGCGCCTCAGCGAGAAAAACGCAAAGGGAAGCTCCGCGACTCCTCGGCACGCCGCTGGAAATCCTTGCGGCGAAAGCGGCTCGGGAACCGAGAGCGCGGGGCGACGGGCACAGGCGCTGGGCCCCTCAGGGACCAACCTCGACGCGGGCGCCGCCGCGACACAGGCTGCTTCTGCACAGGAGAAAAACCATCCGGCCTGGGTCGTGTCCGCCGCCGGCGCAGACCATGGAGCCGGAATGCAGCGAGCGCTTCTTGTGGCAACGGTACGCACGCAAAGGCAGTCAGAGTTCTGCATGATGGCACAGACTGCCAACCTCGGCGCGCGGAAGGCGTCGTTCTTCCCGCTCGCGGTATTAGACGTGTGCCGTGTGTGCGCAGTTTCTTTTGCAATCCATTGGGGATGTGTGTGCGAAGCGTATTCTTCGCGACGCCGGACGGATGGAGCGCATCTGATGCGTGCTTTTTTGGTCGACACGTTTTGTGTGTTTGCAGTCCTCCTGCCTTGTGCAATCTCTGTGTGTGTGTGCGTGTGTGGATTCCGTCCCGCTTTTTTGTGATGTGTATTCCCAGCCGGCATCCTACCTCTGCCCAGAGCACCTCCAACCGACCCCGTCTCCACCCACCGTTCCCTTGTGGCAAGCCGCTCAGTCTTACGTTCCCCACATGGCGCAAGCGGGGCAGTTTCCTTCCCACGTCCAGAACCTCGACTACGGCTTCGAGCCTGCAACTTACCCCGCCCCGCGTGCTTCTATGCCTCCGCCGTTGCAGGGGAATCCGAACAATCCTGTTTGTATCGCCAATCACCACGCGGTGCCGAACATTCCTGGGCAGCCAGGCTTCCCCTCTGGCCCGCCCTCCGGCGCGCAGTTCGGTCTCTATCCCAACATGGGCTCCAGTGCCGTGCCCTACGTGATGTCTCCGATGCCGCCCGCACAGTCTCCGAATCCTGCCCCGGTCGGAAATGCATCTGCCACGTTCAACCCTCTGTACCAGGCGCCATTTCCGGCTTCTGCCATGTCCCCAGCGCAGCAGCCGAGTCGGGGGCCTGTCGGCAAGTCGCAGTTCGTGTCGTTGCCGCACTCCCCTATGCCTGGCGCCAGCCTGTCTCCCGCCTCGTATTCCGCTCCGCACGGCGCCCCACCTGCGAGTGAGAGTGTAGACGCGGGAGACGAGAGACAGCTGAACGAAGGCAGGGAAGCCAGCACGCCTATTGTCGGCCATATGCACCACCCGTCCGGCCTGGTGCCGTCTGCGTCGTCTGAACAGAGCACACGAAACAGGGAAAGCGGAAAGATCGAAGGGGATCACGAAGCGGCGCACGTCGACTCCCGAAGGAAAAGAGACCCCGCGGCGGGGTTGTCCTCGTTCTGCATCAGCAACCTCCACATTGCGTCGCGCCCCATTCCTCGCGTCGTCGCTGCAAAGCGCCCTGTGGATGTATCCAGCAAAAAGGAGGCGGTGCATGCGCACGAAGCGAGCGCCCCACGCGCCAAGAACGGAAAGGCTTCTGTCAGTCGCCCCGAACACCCAGACAAGAAGAAACCGACGGGGGGAAGTCCTCTAAAACCGATGCAGAGTAAAGGCGGAGCGTCAAAAGCTGACGGACACGCAGGCGCTGCGTCGGGGCCCGTGAAGTCCCCGCAGCGAAAGCTGAGTTTGCCAGAGATTGCGCCCGGAGGCGTCGACGCCAGTCGAGGGCAAAACCTAAGAGAGATGTCTCGCCAAGAGTTGTGGCAAGACGCGTGGCAACGCCAGGTCGCGCAGTGGCAGCAACACCAAGCTCATCCCTCAGGCGCGGGCGGGGAATCTGTGAGCGCCGTGCCGCACACTCCTGTTCCTGCACATCCAAGTGCATCGTCTGTCAACGCTGGCCCCTCCTCCACGCCGATCCCGTCTCCAAAGGAGAGTGTTCCTCAGCCCAACGGCGCAGGCGGTGTTGAACAGCAGTCCGGCTACCCCGGCCTCCCACATGCGTTCTCTTTCTCCTCTTGCCCTCCCCTGCCGGTTTCTTCACCTTGCGGCAATGGTTCGCTGGTGTATGTGAACTCCCCTCCGAGTCCTGTCCAGTTGGAATCTGCTGCGTCTGCTGTCCCCACTCCTGCGCCTTCCTCCTTGCAGGCGGGTTCTGAGCAGGAGTCCGGAAAAGACTCGGCCGCCTGGGGATGGCCAGAGGCAGCAGAAGCGCTTGCCATTTCCATCGCTGAAGAGAACGGCGTCTATCGCGAGGGTGACGAAGCGCATGAGCCTGCGCGAGGCGCACCGCCCGTTGGGTCGTTGTCGCGGTTCGCTCGTCGTGCCGCCTTCCCGTGGTCCCCTGTAGCGCCCACGGAGAAGGCAGCATCGCCGGTGACGCAGGCTATTCCAGCTACGAAGCCGGGGGCGTTCCTTGCTTCTGGACTCCACAAAGACGCTCAAGGCCAGTCCTCCGGTGCGATGCGGGCTGGTGCGAACTGCGCAACGAGCGGAGCGATGCTTTTCAGAATGGGAGGGACTGAAGACGGTGTCAAGGCCGTCGACTGGCAGCACTCCAACGTCTTTGTCTGTGGCCCGTCGGCTCTGTCGGATTTTCACGCCGTGCCAGGACTGCACAGAACTCTCCTGGGCCAGCCCCCGTTCGTGCGCACCAAGCCGCAAAAAGCGCAGGGATCGGGGGTCATGACTCCGCGAGCGAGAGGGGCGATGACGAATCAGAGAATGGTTGGAACTTCGACTGCTGCATGGAGCTCCGCTGCCGATACTCGCGGCTTCGCGTTTCAGTGTTGACCGGTCTCTTGAAGACGTGAGGGTTGGGGGGAACGGGGCAAGAAGTTGTCCATATTGGCCACGTTTAAATCAAAACTGGTGAAACTCACCCAGGGATTGGCTGAGACGAAAAACATATTCTCAATAAACCCTTTAGGGAAATAGGCCAGGTTTTCACCGTAACACGCCACATCTTGCGAATATATGTGTAGAAACTGCCGGAAATCGTCGTGGTATTCACTCCAGAGCGATGAAAACGTTTCAGTTTGCTCATGGAAAACGGTGTAACAAGGGTGAACACTATCCCATATCACCAGCTCACCGTCTTTCATTGCCATACGGAACTCCGGATGAGCATTCATCAGGCGGGCAA